>NW_015656157.1:944311-971178 GCF_001515625.1 Sinocyclocheilus rhinocerous | reverse complement strand
GCACACTTTGAGCACATGTTATTCGTCTTACCGGCAAGGCATATCAGCATAATTTTTCATATCGATTCCGATAACGTTCTAATAATATAGTGCATCCCTGCTAAATGTAAAAACACAAGAAATGAGTATGTAGAATTAAATATCCACCCTACCGATAAATAAAAAAATACTGGCAGATAACCAATTAGGTACAGATAAATTGTGCATCCCTAGTGTCCACACTTGACAGCACAGTTTAATTAGGTGTGGCAACGATAATGTAAAAATGTGAGAAATGAGCATGCAGAAATAAATACCTATCTACCGATAAATCTACCAATACATTTAAAAATATCAGTTGATAACTGATAAGGTGCTGAAAACTTATGCATCCCTAGTTTTCACACTCGGTTTGATACTTGAGTTTGATTTCACCCCTCCTCTGGATCAGGTTTTTCACATTATGTTATTTGGCTCTGAACCCTAGTACGTTTGTGTTATAAATGTGCCACCTTAATTTCCTACAACCCTCCTGTTTTGTTACTCTTTGCTGTTCTGGTTTAGACTCCTCCTGCTGTGTTAACTGTCCTAACCAGGCATGATGTGACAAACATATCTGGTGTTTAATATCAGATTTATGAAACAGGATTTTCGACCGATGACATTTCACAATAGGTGGCTCAACCCCGTGCAACAAGATAGAAACCAATTGTCCGCTTTATTCACATTATGCCACAAACTATTCATCATGTGAACCCTAAATCTGAGATGATCATGATCGAGTTTTATTGTTTTGTCATGTCATTCCTAGTTATTACACAATGTTATAAAACCTAAAAAAAAAAATTTCAAACAACTTTTTCAGTCACTTTTCTACTGCTGTTTGACATTGAATTAAGTCTTTTTCTCTCTCACTGTGCCCATGCAGTGCAGTTTGAGGGTGCTGAGTGGGACCGTTCCTGTTCTCCCACAGAGCGTCTGAGGTGTTCCAGGCCTCTGCCAACCACAGGCAGTATGAAGCTACGCAAGCCCAACGATCCTCATTCCATGATCGGAGAGAGAGTGGATCCCACCCTGCCCCTGGAGAAACAAGTGTACGTCCAACACGCACCACAAACCATTAGAGGTTTGAAGAAAAAATTGAGAGGAACAGAGACTACTAAGCTAAAAATACCGCAATTAGAATGCTATCCCATAATGCATCTTGTGGCCTCAACATTGAAATTCTGTCATCAGTTACTCACCCTCATGTTGTGCCAAATCTGAGTGTACTTTCTTTTTGTGGAACGCAAAAGAAGATATTTTGAAGAATGTTGCAACTGTACAGTTAAAGTCATTGGGGTCCAAAACATCAAGATATTTTTTTTCTTTTGTGTTTCACAGACAAAAGAAAAAGTCATACAGGTTTGGAACGACATGAGGGGGAGTTAATGGTGACAGAAATTACATTTTTGAAAATTTCAAGGCACTTGATGCTCTCATTGCGACGTCTCGTACCTTTGGGAACGCCAACCTAGTGTGTTATTATTTTAGTGCTATGAGAATATGATTTATGGGGGCGGTGTGCATGGTTAAGCCATTAGAAAGCGCAGTCAAGTGCGTCCAAAATATTGCTGCAAATTAGTCAGCTGTTCAGGAAACAAAATTCCCCAGACACATCAGACGGCAGCTGGGGTCTCACAGGGGAACATGCCACGACAGTCACAAACACACGTTCACTTACAAAATATTTACAGGTGTCATATTCAACACATTTGAAGTATGATTTGGTATGATTAAACGGTTGATTTAGTTTTTTAGGAACATTTTCTATCCTCTTTGATCCTTAGAGCTCTATTTGCTCTATTTGTTACTGTACCTTTAACACTTATGGGTTAATGACTTTTGTTATGATTTGCTGTTTGCATGCATTGCATGCATGCTGTCTTTCAGATGGTATCACGGTGCTCTCTCGCGCTCAGAGGCCGAGTCTCTGCTGACCCTCTGTAAGGAGTGCAGTTATTTGGTACGAAACAGCGAGACCAGTCGCTTGGACTACTCTCTCTCTCTGAGGTACAGCACTGCACCTCTTCCACCATCCACCGTAGCAACATTTTATTTCTCCATTCCCTCCATTACCATTAAATGAAGTGAGCAAATCTCATCCCCATTACCCCATTTCAGCTAATTGCCTTGTGTTTTGCTTCATTTGTGTCTAGTTGTCTGTATCTTAGTTGTCTTTGTTCTTCATTCTGACCTACAATTTTTTTCCACCCCTCAGTAGAGTTAATCTTTTCAAAGAAAAGAAAATATTGCTTAATATAATATAATATAATATAATAATAATACAATATAATGTAATATGTTTTTAATTATATTGTGCATTTTATATGTATGCATATCTTACATCTATTTCCTTTATTTTATATAATAAATATAATAACATTTTATATAATAATATAATATAATGTTTTATTATATTAATTGTAATTAAATGTAATTACATTGTGCATTTTAGATAGATTTTAGATAGATTTATATCTTACATTTATATCCTTTTCTATTTTAACAATTATTTTATTATATATATTTAATTTTGTGTATTTTATAGATGTATATCCTACATTAAGTTACTCAATTTTTATATAATACAATATAATATAATAAAATAAAATGTGTTCATATTATAAATGTTAAACGGTATTAATAATTATCTATTTGATCTCACTGTTTGATCTCATATTTCAACATATTTGCTGTACTATTGTTTTACTGTTATCATACTGAATATTTTCTCATTATTGTGTTTTTTATTAAATTTTCTTTCTTGCCTCCTTGGACAAAACGGCCCTGTCTCATTTGCACACTGATGTGCTTTTCGATAGGTTATCAGCTCGAGCGATTGTGCTTATCTGGTCAAATCTCACAGTTCTAATTACCGTCTTGATCCAGAACCCCTGATCCCGCTCCCCTTTCTTCTTTTTCTTTTATTCTTCCCGAGCAGTAATCAGGCAGGTGAACAGCTCTTCAGTTCACAAAGCTTCTCCTGGCGGCGTTAATTAATATGAATGACCTGCAGAAAGCCGCAGGCACAAGCGGGAGGCCTTTCGCACACCTGAACGCACTCAGTAATCACACACGCCTAGTATTGCAAGCACACTTTATAAGTCACAGGCAAGAACACTCCAGAACATGTTCAGCAACATGCTGAGACTTTGTTCACATGAAATCTGATTTTTACAAGCCTGATTCAAACCGCATTCATACGACAACAGTGGGAATGAATGAACGACGCTGTCGGATGTCATAATGTGGGACGCCTACAGCCTCAGAAGTCTGAACCAAATCAAAGTGACAGCGGCTCAACGTCGAGAGCTTTGAACGAGCCGCCAGTGAGATTCACAGGCTTTATTTTGAGCCGAGATTTTTCTATAAGTGACTCTGTTCGTTACGTACCTGGCAGATAATACCTTGTTGGAGATGACATGCTCCTTGAACACGTTAAGTCTTGAATTTTAATGCGCGGCTTTAACATTCGCTTGATTTTGAAAGTAGCGAGAAAGATGCTCTCAGGCTCCATGTGTTTTCATTCACACTTATTACGGTGAATGGTATAGTACAGTATGACAGCTTCAAATTAACAAATTACTTCCTGTTTCTATACATAAAAATCCAGCCTTCTGGACTGAGCCGTCTTAAAGGGGATGTCGAGAATAATATTCGCACCAGGCCATGATGAAATTATGATATTCTTTTACATCATCACTCAGATTGTCCTATTTATCGCTAGTAATCTTTTGTTCACAGCTGACCCAAATACCAGATTCACAACCCCACCCAGGGATCAGGTTTTATTAAAGCTGTCAAGTCATGATAAAATAATTGGAATGTATCTGTGGTTAGTTTGTTGGCTTCTTTATTACAGATCTTTATTTCCTAAGAAAATGTAAAAAAAAAATTAAAATGTTTTTAAACAAAAAAGAGTAGCATGCCAGTACTCTAGTTCAATGATGGTATAATACAAAGGTGCTGTTTGATTGCCTTGTCATATTTATATACAATGGTCCTGTAAATTACTTAAAAAAAGATTCCACAATAACGGCATGGTATCAGTAGTTAAAAAAAAAAAAAAAGAACTATTGTATTACCCTGATTTATTTTTATGATAATACTTGGTTGTTGTTGTTGTTGTTGTTGTTGTTGTTGTTGTTGTTGTTGTTGTTGTTGTTGTTGTTGTTGTTGTTGTTGTTGTTGTTGTTGTTGTTGTTGTTGTTGTTGTTGTTTGTTTTTCATAGAACAAAGCAAAGTATTTTCATTTTATTCATTTGGGGGAAAGCAGGTTTATTATATATTTCATAGAACAAAGTATTTTTACATTTAATATTATTAGATTTTGTGGAAGCATTTATTTGATTGTTCACGCTGATTGTTGTTGCATGTCATAGAACAAAGCAAAGTAATTTTTTATTTATTTTATTTTGGGAAAGCATTTATTTGGTTTTGAGACATTTAATTTGTGCATTTTATAGAACAGGTTAAAGGGGTCATATGATGTTGCTAAAAAGAACATAACTGCCCCACTTTATGGAAACAGCCTTTGTGCCACAGACGCATTGTTAGGCTACTGGTTCAGGATACAGTCCTCATCCTCCATAAAATGCGCTGCACACATCTGAATATTTGGGTTGAACTGTTCTGGAACAGTGTTGTAAATACAACTTAACCACTGATTTCTAGTCGTGTCCTCTTTTGGAAGACCAAACAAAGTAGTTTCGCTTTCACAACGAAACGCACAGCGTCACACACGGCGGGCTTGAGAACGGCGCGGCCGGCGGGTTTGCAGCAACCACATGTGACAACCCCAGGCTGGACTCACATAGTGATGTAGATATGTGGGGGCGTGTTAGAACGAGGCGTTTTAGGTAGGCGTGGTTGACTCTTAACTTTTATAAAGAATGTCTTTTTTTATTAACAAAAAAATAATTTTATTTACTAAATTTGAGACTTTAGTCTTTGCAACTTTACAGATGTTCTTTATGCACCAAGAGCTTGTAACACTTCAAAGTGAAAGGAACAATTTAAATCGCATAATATGACCCCTTTAAAGTTCCAGGTTTATCACATAGAACAAAGTGTTTATTTTAATTTTATTTATTTTTATTTTCATTTCATATAACGGAGTACAGTTATTTTTACATTTTATTTTTGGGGAAAGCATGTATTTGATTTTCAGGCATAATTAATTTGTGAGTTTTACAGAAGAGATTAAAGTTTGTTGTTTTGTTTTGAGGGAAGCATTTTCAAGCTTATTTTGTTGCCCAACATTCCTGAAGATTAATGGCAGTTTTGCATGTTCTTTTTCAGGAGCTGCCAGGGATTCATGCACATGAAGTTCAGCCAGTCCAAAGACGGCCGCTATATCCTGGGCCAGAACAGCCCTCCATTCGACACCATCCCTGAAGTGATCCACTATTACACCACACACAAACTCCCCATCAAAGGAGCCGAACACTTGTCCTTGCTCTTCCCTGTGCTAGTTCAGACTCTCTGATTGGTCAGAGCACTGCAGTCCTCATTGCTATGGGCGGAAACATACAGCCAAGGGATATGCCTTTGGGAATGAAGAGTTCTTGGATGAACGTTGCACTAAATCAGCAACAACGTACACAAACTTTTTGGTCCCTTATGTTTTTGATTGTACAACAGCATCTGGTTAAGGACATCAACTTCTAAAACGGACATGTCAGATCAAATTACAGTTAGATCTGTTCACATGCTATTTCACATTCTTGTTAACACTTTTCCATCTCACCGAATGACCCTTCTGTGAACCGTACTAAACTGGTGGCAGCAAGACCTGTTGCTTGTAGAGTCATCTGCCTGTGTTATTCTCTGCTGGGACGGTGGAATAGCCACCGCTAATGTTTATTGATCGATTAGCAGCCTCTTAGGATGAGCAGACGGGCCTCTGTATTTTTATAGCTGCTGTAAAAGACATTTCCACACGGCCATTTATGACTATCTGCTCTTTAAAGTTTGAAAAGCCTTTTGGTTCTAGTAAGGCCCTTGAGACCACACACAAATGTTTGGTCCATTCAAGACAGTAGTCCTCAGAATGCCCTTTTAATTCCTACATTGTCTTTGTTAGACTTTGTCACTGTGCCTGGTCATAGATCAGTGCATGTTGGCAACTTATGTTGAGGAAAGTAGCTGATTCTAACTGATAAAGTCAATGATGTGATGTAATTGGTATATTAGGTCACCGGTACAGTACAGTGCTGAAAATGTGTTTCTGTAGCTGCTGTTTTAAACCAATTTATATGTTATATAATAAACTTTCTAAAGAGAATGCTAGTTGTTAACAACTGATGCTTCAAACTGCATTTCATGTCAGTTTCTGACAATTTCAGATATATATATATATTATATATTATATATTTCTATTTAATTTATTTTTACTTTTGTCATTGAAAAACCATCTTGTTGTTAGGGTGTTCTAAATGGTTGCTAAGATGTTCTGAGTGGATGATAGGATGTTCTAGGCAGTTGCTAGGGTGCTCTTAGTGCCCACTAGAGTGTTCTAGGTAGTTGGGTGGTTGCTATGGAGTCCTAGGTGGTTGTGGCGATGTTCTGAGTAGGTGTTAGTGTGTTCTGGGTGGTTTTGAAGAAATTCTGGATAGTTGGGTGCTTGTTAGGGAGTTTAGGTGGTTGCTAGGGTGTTCTGGGTGGTTGTTGGGTTGTTCCATACTGGCCTAATCCAAAACAGTCCACCCCATAGTCTCCATAATATTAGAAAATCAAACATGTGATCACTTAAAGTAACTGGCAGGTAGTAACCACAGATTACGCAAATACTTAAAGCTTAGTATGAGCTATATACACTGATATTGTAGCAAGCACCAGCAGTCAATTTAATTGCTGTAGCTTGCCATGCATATTACTTTAATAGCTTCACATTGTTTATTATCAAGAGACAAAGAAGATGGCGTTTAGATTGACAGAGAGATGCGTTAATGGTTACTACACACTTTTTTTTTTAATCCTGGGAGCATGTGCCATGCACGAAAAGATTACAAAGACTGAATGTTAAGCATGAGTGTGAACATTTTGCTTTTCCCATTGTGGCCCACAGAAGACCATCTTCCTAAATCAAGCGGCGATGTCTGTGTGTTCATGTGTGTGTGCTTCCTCATTATCTCTGTTCTGCCGAAGCGAAGCGTTCTGGGATTGCTTTCATTACACTGCCAAATGAAACGGCGGAGAATGATTACTGGTGTGACGAGCGGAGAAGGTGGTTCAGATCAGTCCTTGTCCCTCCAACTTCGTTATAGAAGATGGTGAGATAAAATGGGGGAGATTAAGGATTGTTTGCAAGCACATTTTTGATGCATTTTTTTAAATGCAATAACATTTTGGTGTGCTTCAAGATGTCTATCAAAATGTAGGTTATGCCTCAATATTGTGCATGTGTGCATATTTGGCAGCACATGATAATCTCTCAGATGCGCTCACTGATAAAGACACCTGCGATCAGAGCGAAGCCAGGAATAATTTCACACTCAAACCACACCAATCTCGACCAAACCCAAAAACTCATGATCCTAAAACGGATGGCATCCAATGCTAGTGGTTTCTGCATTGGCTACTTGTACCGATTGTTCCCACACACTGCTCTGACACACATACAGGCATGTCCACATGTGCGTCTCGAGTGCCTCGTATCACATTGTCCGAGACGGACACATTAATCTCGCTCAGACATTCCACAAAACAGGTGTGCGCACACTCACTCTTGGAGGGAAAGCCATTTTGACAGGTGTGTCAGCTAGACTGTAACCAGAGATCGGTCAAAATTTAAACGGCTGAAAGGGAGATCTCATCTACCGTGTCAATACCTCTAAAGCCCTACGACGTCTTCCTCACAATGAGCGCCACGCTAATTCCTCTGGTAATTAGGCTCTTACTAGTCATGGAATAATTAGGCCTTACAAAGAGAGGCATTTCTCAGCCGCAAGTTCAGACAAAAGCAGAGCAGTGAAAAGGGGGCCCAGATGTGCACCGAAGGGTGGATAAAATCAACAGCGTTTGCGAGAGCTGCCGTCATTATCGTGTTACCGGCACTTGAGCGACATGTCATCTGGATTTCATTACGGTGAGGACTGGCAACTTATACCATCTGTTAATTTACTGACATCTGACCTTTGAACTCTCCTCCCACCCTTGTGGGCAGCTGGCCCAAATAAAGACCTCATTCCGGAGAGCTTATCTCCTAAAGCCCAGTCAGATGCAGCTTGCATACATACGGCTGCAGCTGAAAGCTATTGTTACGGATTGAAAAGATGGGGATCTGGGGGAGGACTGAATGTATCCTTGGCTCTACTTAAGAGGTTAAGGATAGATCATCCACAGAATTCCAGGTCTCAGGATAGTAATTCAGGTGTTCGTGTGATATGATTAAGCCAAGTAGGAATGCTCCTGGTTCAATATCCTTGGTCTTGAGACAAGATTCTTATCAAGTAATCACAGGTCAAACCCTATGCCTAACCCAAACTTGCTCTTAAAATCAACGGGGCAATGGTTCTTGCAAAATCTAGTCCTTTAATCAAGTCATACAAGCTATATGCCTTCGGATCTCACTGGCAGCAAATTACATTTACTTAAATTAAAGGAATTGTGCCTTGAGATCAGGGCTATACAGTTTTGCTCCTGGGAGCTCGACCATGCCTGCCTGGGAGTTTTTAGCAGTACTGAAGACCTTGATTAGCTTCAGGTGGTTTAATTAGGATTGGAGCTAAACTCTTCAAGAAGCTGGCCATGTAGGAGTAGAAGTGGACACGTCTGCTTTAGCTTATGACTGGGGCAGTACCTTTGAGGGAACATCCTTGTGCTTTACCTACCTCTTAAAGTACTAATATGCACACTGTAAGGGTAGACAAGTTGCAAAGGTGTACCTTTGTGGGTACTGCCCAAAGACAAGCTAAAAGTACACTTTTTGCATTATTTCTGGCAGTGAAGAACAACCATGTTTTAGTATTCCACATTTCCACATAGTATTCCATTTTGTCGATTTTATTGTTTTGTAAGAAGGACTATAACATAATTTGGGCACCCTTTCATTGGCATTCGCCATGTCAAACAAGACGACTGGGCTTGTGTCGTGCTACAGCTTGTCAAAGTCTGGCATTGAAGCATTATATCCCTGCTTTTATATCCAGTTTGGATCAGTATTTGGTTTTGAGGCAAGGGTACTGGATCCTGTCTCGTACTATTTAGTGCAAGCAAATGGTACCAATAATTTTGGCCAATTCAATGACAATTTAAACACCCTTGTGTTGTTCCAAACCTGTATAACGTCCTACTGTGTAACACAAAAGAAGATATTTTGTCCATTTCGAAAAAAGAGATCCACTGTTGTTTTGGACCCCATTGACTTTTACTGTATGGACCAAAACCATTTTTCAAAATCTCCTCTTTTGTGTTCTCCAGAAGAAAGAAAGTCATACAGGTTTAGAAGAGCATGAGGGTGAGTAAATATGACAAAATATTCCTTTTTGGGTAAACGTTCCTTTTCAGACCAGTGCTCTAGCTGATGATGACTGGTCTACACCAATCCTACACTCAGGTCTTGGGCTAGTAAGCCTGGTCTCGGACTAATGAGAAGGTTCATTTCCAAACCTTGACCAGAAGTGCACCAAAGACATCATTACGGTTTCTAGGTCTTGTTCTCGACACATTTGCCAGGCAACACACGTACACACAAACACCTTCTATCTCAGTCAACCCTTGAAAGCTTGTTAAATGTGACCCCCGGTCCCCGAATGGGAGAAAATCAATTGAGTGCTCTGGCTTTGGCACATCCTGAGTCGTTGGTCCAGATGGAGGCATTGTTCACACTGAGTGCTGGGCCAAACAATGTGCCAGTCTGATGTATTCAGACACAGAGACTCCCCTCAGCTCTGACAAGCACATAGACAAATGAATATTCTCAATTGTGGCCATCCACAATAGCGCAGTGGTCTGCGCTTTGATCCATTGTAGCAAAGAGCCATTCATTACATGAGGTGTAGAGGCATATTGTGTGTGGCAAGTGTGTAATGCCTCACTTTAAAGGATTAATGTCCTCTGTGGCGTGTGCTTATTTCAAAGACTTTGTATAAGGCTTCTTGTCATGCGTTGTGGGTTGCTGTGTGTTTTTGCTCAAGGTTACACATTACACATCATGCTTTAGCCGTCATTGTGTTTGTTGATGTTGATTCTTCATGGCACTTAAATCGTTTGGTGTGAAATCTCTTGACAAATGAATTCTGTGATACTGAATGTCTTTGAATTTTTAGCTACGGGATGCCAGCAGACATGATTTTACCTAGGAAACAGCTTAGGCCTTGTAAATGAGTTCGATTTGTTTAACATTCTATTTTTTCCCTCAACCTGGATGCAAAGATCACTGTAATGAGGGGAGAGAGAGAGAGAAAGAGACTACAGCTTAGAATGGTAAATTACTTGAAATGTCACACTTGTCAAATGCTATAAAAACCATTCTTAAACAAAATGTCACTTGTTCTCGCAATGTTCTCAATGTGAACAAAAACTCATGTTGAACCTCTCTTTTTTTTTTTTCAAACAATGCAAGAAGCAGTATGACTAAGCAATTCCTGCCTTTTATCTAATTAAATCAAGTAATGACTAACGTAATTCATTGGTAGAATTAAAGAAATATTCCTGGTTGAGTAGTTAACAGTTCAATTAACAGCATTTGTGGCATAATGTTGATTACCGGGAAAAAAATGTCTACACTCAATTCATGTGAACGTGCATATTGTTTATGTCCTGTGGCTATACTATAGAAATCCTTAGTATTTTAACGTTTACAGATTAGCCCAATTCATTTCCTCATTTTAAGTGCCTCATTGTAACCCAGAGTTTTGTTTAAAATGAAGTCGAAATTCAACTGAATGCTGTCAACTGAATTTAACATTTGATATCCAACTGATATCCAACAATATCTTTATATATTAACATTACTGAACTGACAATATCCCTTTAAAGGGGTCATATGATGCGATTTCAAGTTTTTCTTTCTCTTTGGAGTGTTACAAGCTGATTGTGCATAGATAAGATCCCTGAAGTTGCAAAGACTAAAGTCTCAAAACCAAAGAGATATTCTTTATCAAAGTTAAGACTCTGACACGCCCCGACATTATTAACTGTCTTGATATTTACTTTGAAAGCTGACGCTCGCGATTATGGTAAAGGGCGTTACATTTCCGATGCGTGCTTGTGGTGTTCGGCCAATCACAATGCACTGGGTTAGCTGGCCAATCAGAGCAGACTGCGTTTGTCGGAAGGAGGGACTTTGTAGAAAACAAAGCGTTTGAGAGAGGCAGGGCATAGAGGACCTACAATAATGTACCGTATTTGAAAAATAATGTTTTTTGAACATTAAAGCATGTCAACATATTCTGTTACACCAAATACACAAAATAATGATCTTTAAAAAAGCATCATATGACCCCTTTAAGTGAGTTGTCCATAATGATCTAAACTAGCACATGTATGCACAGCTGTGGTTAGTATTTACTACTGTATGGCTCAAAGATTGGTGCCATTGATGTGATTTTTCACAGGCAAACCCATTTATTATGAGGCTACTATGATGCATGTATCAAGTGACTAAATTATAGAGCTTGGTCCCCATTCATAGACAAAATGTCTGTGCATTGCTTTCATTATTGCGCTGTTTATGCAGTCCATTTCAATGTGATGTCACAGCTCCCTCTAGTGTATATACATGCAAATAAAAGCAGAACAGATAAGGCAATCTTAACATAAGATGCCCGTTTTTCTTCACACTAACATATTATCACTCTTTAAATTTTATGTCAGTTAGTAAGTACTATTGAGCAAAACAATCTAAATTTCACATTCACAATCACCTCATCTTACATTCTGCCATGTAAACCGTTCCACAGAATATTAACCATAAACATCCACAGTCTTCTTTAAAACATTCAATTTGTAAAGTATTATTACATCTAGTATGCGTAATAGGTAAGAATAGCAAACTATTCCAAATGTTTTTGTCTAATAATAAACTGGAAAAATGTTAAAGGTCAGTCATACAAAGAGTACTGTTATATTGCATTTAATACTGTTAAGGTGTTTTCCTTCATGCAAATTGCAAATTGGATTATCTCGATAAAAAAAGATTGCACACCTAAGCTTTTCAAGTGATTACATTCTGTAGTGGCTCTATGTTATGTGCTCATAGCACATGCTCAGTTTCATAAATATTAATACATGTAGAAGTAAATTCAGTTTGTGTATCCTTTGGTCAGCATTTGTTCAGTCGCACTTTGATTGAGTTTGTTGTCCCTTTGAAATCTCATCATCAATGGATGCCTTATGTATGAAAGCAAATCCAGGTTTTGTAATCCTCAGAGAGCTGAAGAACAGTGTATAATTGCAAGGAACCGTCGCCAAACATCTTGGGAAATAACAACATCCCACTCTTTTGTGCTGACCCCCGTAGTATCATTTTCAAAACTTCCCCAAAGAAGGAAGTGCCCCAGCTTTAACCAGCACCGCAGACAGTAGGTCACCTGGCCCCGAGGGGTGTGTGACAGCTGGTGCCGATGTGTCCCCATGCTGATGGTGGGAGTTTGACGGGGTGGGATCTTTACTTCGCATCAGGGAGGACTTGGCTGCACCACTTCCCGCCCCGGCCATGCTCGATTTGCTGTTCTCTGCGGTGGGAATGACTATTCTCGGGAGTGCCGCCCCTGTCACCGTGGGCATGGAGTCCAGCTGCGTTGGACAGCAACAGCAGCACAGCACACGGAAGAAGGCGGCCCGCATTTCACGGCTGGAAAGCGTGTAGATGAGCGGGTTGAGGGCAGAGTTGAGCACGGCCAGAGCGATGAACCAGTCCACCTCGAAGAGAACCGGGCACCGCTCCGGACTGCATCCCACATCCAGCAGCAGTAGCAGAAAAAGGGGAGCCCAACAGGCCACAAAAATTCCCAGTACTATTACTACCGTGCGCAAAAGTGCGAGTGAGCGATCCGATGGCCGGGAACTCACTCTACGCCCGCTGGACGTCACAAGCAGGTAGATGCGCACGTATAGCACTACGATTGCTGCTAGTAGGGCTGTGAAGATGCTAATGCAGAAGGCTATGTAACTTTTGTCGTACAGTGGTAGGACAGTGGAGCAGGTGTGGACTCGGCTCAAACAGTTCCAGCCGAGACTGGGCAAGGCACTCAGCAGGACCGAAACTGCCCAGCATGCTCCCAGGAGAGCTAGCAACCTCCCCCTTCCTGCAGTCTCACACGGCCGTAAACGAACCATCGTCATGTGGCGCTCGATCCCAATGGCGAGCAAGCTGAAGGTCGAAGCGCTAAGTGCCACAAACATGCTCCCCTCTCGCAGCAGCCACTGGCCAGGACTGAGGAAAAAAGTATTGCGGCCAGAGGTGAAGATGTTAACCATGTACGCCACTCCAGCTAACAAGTCCGAAAGTGCCAGATTGCCAATGAGAAAGTACATGCGGCTGTGGAAACGCTTGTTGCGCCATAGTGCCAGTAGTACAGTGATGTTCTCCAACACGATCAGAGCGCAGATAAAAATGAGGAAGGCTGTCTTGCATGTACCGGTGCTTTTTGGTCTTCCCCACTTGCCCGAGTGGTTATAATGGCTAACTATAATATCATTCATTCCAGATTCGAGCTCCTCATCCATTTTCCCCACGCTCTCTGTTTTTGAACAGCAGATGGCGTCTATGAGCACCTTCCAGTGAAAAGGATGGAAAAGGAATCCACCACTTCACACATTATGATTCTTGTTGGATCTGATAACAAATAGAAACAAAAACAGATCAAAGAAAATATCATCTGACTTGACAGCAGTTAGTAAGAAGTGGAAATTCAGTTTAACATGCATGCTCAAAATGTTTTTAAACCAGCCTAAGATGGTAACATTGTTTCGGCCAGTTTAATCTTGTCTTAGGTAGTTTTAAAATGGTCTAAGCAGCATGAAACCAGCAGAAAGACCAGTTTGGGAGAATGGCAAACCAGTTTAGGCTAATTTAAGATTTTTTTTTATAGCAAAGATATGGTGGATTGTATCACACAAACAGTTCTGAATCTTAAGGAGACATGGATATGGGTTTAGCCTGTGAAGGTGTAGAAATGTTCAGGACAGGTAATAGGTTTTTGTGCCAATACTGCAATGCATTGTCATATTTAAAATAATAAAATATCATCTATCTATCTATCTATAATTATCAGTGACTATTTTGCAATAGCCTAATTATCTGTCTTCTTATTTACTAGATTAATTTATTTAAACTTTATCACCACAGAAGTTTACACCTGGCATGACACAACAAAAATCAGACATAATACTACAAAGTGTTATGACTTCCACTTGTAATTATAATGAGACTATTAGGCTATTAAAAATAACATTTGGTGTCATCGGTTGTTGTTTCTTTGATGTTATCAGAAGTAGGCTATATTAATCAACGCACTCTGACTGCAACGCTATAGCCTGAATTAAAGCAGACTAATTTACGAAAATACAAAAATATACATGGTAACCAGTTATGCCATAGTTTTAAGTCGTTCGGTGGCTTGGCGTTAGTCCCTACTGTCGTATCAAAAATAAATTAAATTATCAAAAAGAAATAAAAAATAAAAAAAGGTTTTACAGTGACTTGTCGGAAAATTATTACCATGGTAACATTTTGTACAGGTAACGAAATAAGAAATCAGTAAAGTTCTGTATGTGTAAATTAGAATTACACTAAAACAGCTTTTCTTTATAAGATTATAGGAGATAAAAGAGACTTACCAGTTATTTCTATTTTTCATGGTTAATAAATAAACCTTTAAAAGTTTTAGGAGATGGAAAACCGTCTCAATGAGCAGACGTGTGGAATTGTTTATCCTTGAAGCACTTTTTCCAAATAGAAACAGTTTGCATCCGGCTTTTCATCTACATCCAAGTTTTTGGACTTAACTGCTGTCAGATTTTTTATGAAAAGAATTCACCTGCGAGTTCTGATCCTAAACACTAAACTCTCCTGTCCTCAACATTCGCTCACATTCTGGGCGGGAACTCAACAACACTGCAGTTTTTTACAGGCAGCGAGTGAACGTTCCGTCGTCTGTGTTTGGATGGTTCTGAATTTGAGTTTGTTCGTTCAGACCGTGATGATGAAGCGCGCACGTGCTCGAGCGTCCTCTGATGTTTGTGTTGTTTCTACGGGTGTCATGTCATTAGACTGGCATCCCACGAACTGAGGGAAATTACTGGGTTAAGTCACGCAGGATGACCTAACCTCGTACAAGTCTTGAGCACCTGACTTGAGCGTACAAGGCATTTAAGCACGAGAGGGTGAAAGAGCGCGAAAATACCAGGGTTGGCCATACATTGAAATATACATGCAGTAGACTGCATTTTGACGGTTAAATGAAATTGAAATTAGTTGATTTGGACAACTTTTCTGTTAATATGAAAGGGTTATGACTAATCACCATTGTTCATTATGGCACTGATCATAAAACATTTAATTTCATCATTAGTTACTTCACATCATGTTGTTTTGATTTTCTTTCTGAATTTTGCAGGCCTTTTAAAAAAAATGTAATTCTTACTAATGTGGACTCAAGTGTCATAAAAGTAATAGCCTACATACGTGTCTGAGATCTTTAAGTCTTGTCAAGTCATTATTGTTGCCCCTTTGTGAACGAATCAGATCTTTTCAATAAATAGTTTGTTTCAGTTCATTTATTCATTAATACTTACTGCTTCAGTGATCCTTAAGAACTAATTTTATAATACCTTTTATGATTTTGCATCTTTTTTGAAACTTAAGCTAACCCCCCCATTAATTCTAACTGCATGGAAAAAATGACAAGTTCATTCTTCAGAAATTAATATTTGCTAATTTAAGATTTTTTTTTATAGCAAAGATATGGTGGATTGTATCACACAAACAGTTCTGAATCTTAAGGAGACATGGATATGGGTTTAGCCTGTGAAGGTGTAGAAATGTTCAGGACAGGTAATAGGTTTTTGTGCCAATACTGCAATGCATTGTCATATTTAAAATAATAAAATATCATCTATCTATCTATCTATAATTATCAGTGACTATTTTGCAATAGCCTAATTATCTGTCTTCTTATTTACTAGATTAATTTATTTAAACTTTATCACCACAGAAGTTTACACCTGGCATGACACAACAAAAATCAGACATAATACTACAAAGTGTTATGACTTCCACTTGTAATTATAATGAGACTATTAGGCTATTAAAAATAACATTTGGTGTCATCGGTTGTTGTTTCTTTGATGTTATCAGAAGTAGGCTATATTAATCAACGCACTCTGACTGCAACGCTATAGCCTGAATTAAAGCAGACTAATTTACGAAAATACAAAAATATACATGGTAACCAGTTATGCCATAGTTTTAAGTCGTTCGGTGGCTTGGCGTTAGTCCCTACTGTCGTATCAAAAATAAATTAAATTATCAAAAAGAAATAAAAAATAAAAAAAGGTTTTACAGTGACTTGTCGGAAAATTATTACCATGGTAACATTTTGTACAGGTAACGAAATAAGAAATCAGTAAAGTTCTGTATGTGTAAATTAGAATTACACTAAAACAGCTTTTCTTTATAAGATTATAGGAGATAAAAGAGACTTACCAGTTATTTCTATTTTTCATGGTTAATAAATAAACCTTTAAAAGTTTTAGGAGATGGAAAACCGTCTCAATGAGCAGACGTGTGGAATTGTTTATCCTTGAAGCACTTTTTCCAAATAGAAACAGTTTGCATCCGGCTTTTCATCTACATCCAAGTTTTTGGACTTAACTGCTGTCAGATTTTTTATGAAAAGAATTCACCTGCGAGTTCTGATCCTAAACACTAAACTCTCCTGTCCTCAACATTCGCTCACATTCTGGGCGGGAACTCAACAACACTGCAGTTTTTTACAGGCAGCGAGTGAACGTTCCGTCGTCTGTGTTTGGATGGTTCTGAATTTGAGTTTGTTCGTTCAGACCGTGATGATGAAGCGCGCACGTGCTCGAGCGTCCTCTGATGTTTGTGTTGTTTCTACGGGTGTCATGTCATTAGACTGGCATCCCACGAACTGAGGGAAATTACTGGGTTAAGTCACGCAGGATGACCTAACCTCGTACAAGTCTTGAGCACCTGACTTGAGCGTACAAGGCATTTAAGCACGAGAGGGTGAAAGAGCGCGAAAATACCAGGGTTGGCCATACATTGAAATATACATGCAGTAGACTGCATTTTGACGGTTAAATGAAATTGAAATTAGTTGATTTGGACAACTTTTCTGTTAATATGAAAGGGTTATGACTAATCACCATTGTTCATTATGGCACTGATCATAAAACATTTAATTTCATCATTAGTTACTTCACATCATGTTGTTTTGATTTTCTTTCTGAATTTTGCAGGCCTTTTAAAAAAAATGTAATTCTTACTAATGTGGACTCAAGTGTCATAAAAGTAATAGCCTACATACGTGTCTGAGATCTTTAAGTCTTGTCAAGTCATTATTGTTGCCCCTTTGTGAACGAATCAGATCTTTTCAATAAATAGTTTGTTTCAGTTCATTTATTCATTAATACTTACTGCTTCAGTGATCCTTAAGAACTAATTTTATAATACCTTTTATGATTTTGCATCTTTTTTTAAACTTAAGCTAACCCCCCCATTAATTCTAACTGCATGGAAAAAATGACAAGTTGATTCTTCAGAAATTAATATTTTGTGTTCCACAACCTGAAGAAAGAATGTCATACGAGTTTTGAACGTCATGAGGATGAGTAAATGACGACAGAATTTTCACTTCTGGGTGAACTATTCCTTGAATGGGGCATCCAGAATAACCCAAAGTACGTGACAAATTGTATTTTTTTTGCCTGAACACATTTCCCCCGATGACAAGCCAAGACCCACAACATTTCCACTTACAACATCTCATATCCATTCTTTGATCAAACATTGTTTTTCATGGTAAAATGGGAAATGCCTTTTATTCCCTTCGGGACGACAGGTCATCATTCTCCCAGAGCCTCGACCCGCTCAAGACACACATTCAAAACAAAAAAAAGTTCTGTCTGGTTTCATATGTGACATGGTTGGCCTAAAGTTAGACCTTGGCTCTAAATAGCCATGCATTCTGCTTGATGATTATTAAATATAAAAACATCAAAGCTGCTTCTAGAATGCAAGTGTTTCTTGCACACCCCCTTTCCAAATTTGTTCTCCCTTGCAGTGCACAAACCAGGCTTCACTTCTCACAGTATTCCCAGAGGACAGTGTCCAATCTAGTGCTCCAGCCTGGGGATGGTGCATGGGCAAAGGAATGTCTGGGGAGGGGAGGGGGGAGGTCGCTGTATGGACCACTATCACGTTCTTTTGGTTCTGATCTCCCCCACTTTACTCAGTCCAATCATATGGAAGATCTCAAGCTGGGTGAAGGAAATGTGGTGAACAAAGAGTGAACAGATCTTAAAATAACCATTTTCCTAAGTGTGAAGAACATTTTTCCACTATAAAGAACCTTTTATGCAATAGAAAGGTTCTATGAATGTTAAATGTTCTTCACAGAACTAACCATGCCAATAAAGAACCTTTTAAGCAATGGAAAGTTTCCATGGATGTTAAAGGTTCTTCAGGGAACCTTAGATGCCAGTAAAGAACCTTTTGTACAATGGAAAGCTTCCATGGATGTTAAAGGTTCTTCATAGTTCCAATAAAGAACCTTTATTTTAAAAAATGTAGGTGCCATTAATACCTTCAAAAAACACACAGAACACATTGTTATGGCCGTTGTGCCTACTCCCACATTTTGTTTAACTTGGACTTTGGGAAAAGGAGATGCCGTAGACGCAAAGCCCCTTGCGATTTCTCTTCCGAGTAATCAGCCGGTCATTTTTTAGGTATGTTTTTAATAGCAACATGTGCTAGATTTATTGTGCTGGTGTTTGGTATGCTTAAGGGTACTGCTGTGAGTCAAGGCTTCCTGACACTGAACTTAGTGGTGAGTTGGCTGGTTTGGAATGTAAAGTTCAGTGGGAACTCAAGGGGTATGTGTTTATGAGTGTAGGAAAAAGGAAAATCACTCGGGCCTTCACCTTTCTGCCCCGGCCCATGTCTCCATCCTAACTGCCCCCCGAGCCCATACCCATACGCCTCCCATCCCTTGTGCTCAGACACCAAACATCTGGCTTTTGCTTATACAGTAACTTACCACATTTTACTAGTTCCCATCAATAAAAGCTTCCTTTTCCATTAGCTGCACATCCACGCCACATCAGAACACAACGGCCTGTTCTCACATTCACATTCTCATGATCCTTCAGGGATCCAAGAACGTCTTCTCAAAGTCCTGTTTGTATAGCAATCAAAGTCCTCTCAGACAGATATCTTCTGATACTAGTATGAAGAAAATCTTATCTGGGCTTTTCCCATTGTCTCTTATCAACTGGCGTTTGAGGCATTTACAGTTCAGATGTGTTGCTCACTAAGAATACTCTTGACATTTGTTGAAGTACCTTCTAAAGGTTTATTTTGGCTTGTAGTTGAGCTGCTTTTCTGCATTTAAAAATTGTAATTTATGAGAACAAGGACTATTTGTAGGTTACTATAGAAGGATGCATGGATTCCTCCACCAGATTCAAATGGATATTTAATGCAACTTCCAAAACATAAATTATAATAGTTGTATAAAATATATTTGACCTTTGATTGAGTTACACGATTATTGAAGGTAAAATGTTATATTTCAGTGCCGTAAGCTTTTCGCATTTGACCAAAATTCGGGTTTTGAATCCAAAATTATTCATTTATGTGATTCATGCTGTTATTTTATGTGAGATTAGGTAGTTTTTTGCTCATAGAATGCAAAATGCCAAATAAAATTAATTATATATAATATGTATTATATATAAATATAAATGTATTATATATAATATGTATTATATATTATATTTTAAAACACAAAAAAACTCAAATGTATTTCTTATGAACCAGTTATTATAGCTAACTAAAACCATAACAAAAGTTGTTACTTGAAAAAAATAAACATTAACTGAAATGAAATAAAAGCTAGAAACAGCTGAAACATTTCTCATTTTCCTTTACTAAAATAAATAAACTAAAACTAAAATTAATAAATAGAAATGACTAAATATCTAAATATTATCAAAAAACTATAATAGTATATCAATGATATAGATTTCTAAACATCATAATGATAACAATCATATATAGTGTCATATGTCATTTACAAGGGGAAATTTGAATTTATTTGGCTTATGCTTACTCTGTTAAGCACTAAATAAACTTCTGCCCTTTGCTGTTGAAAATAACTTCTGAAAAACTTGGATGGCCGTCATGTAAACAAGCCTAGCACTTTGAATCTCGGTTCGTTCAGGACAGCGGCAGAAGGCTGGAAATGCTTTCCTAATCCAAGCGTTTGAGGGTGGGGATGGATGTGTCCACTTCATGTTAGATGTCAAGTGTAGAAAGAGGTCATCTATCATATCAAACCGTCTCTGTCCCCACGGATTGGGCCGAACCATTTGTCTTCTCAGGAATTCAAGAAATATGCATTTTGGCTCCATATGTCCAAACAAAACTTATTCTATGTTTAGCGATAGTGTGCAAGGTCAAAATGAGACTCCCTTAAGAGTGTTACAGAAGGCTGGAGTGATTCTGAATGTGTCTTATTTCATGTCTACCCAGAATCAACTCTCTATGACTTCTCAAACATCTGGACCAGTATGTCTTCAGACAGCCAGAGAACATCTTCATGAATCCAGTCCTCACTCTTCTTAACACATCACCACATTCTCAACAGTCTGGGAGTTCTTGACACTGTTTTAAGTCAAGGAGACATTCCAGGATATGTTATTATTCAACTCCCTCTTTCATTTGATGATGCACAAGTTTAAAGCTTGCTAGGATGCATTTATATGAATAAGTGAAATTCTGATGAAGTGATCAGTGTGAAAATAAGGAGAGGTATATATGAATGTATAATATTTACTATATCTTTCAAACATTTTAATAATATATTATATGATATGTTTTATTAAAGTAACTAAAATATGATTATTGGGGTATACTTTAATATATATCCAAGCTACATTTTAATACATTATTACATTTATTATTATTATTATTATTAGGACTGCTAGGATGAATTTATATGTGAGTACATTTACATTTATATGTAAATATGTGAAATTCTAATAAAGTCTGTGAGAAAATTATGTGATATATATATATATATATATATATAATATTTACTTTAATATTTGTTTAATAACATAAAATAGCTTTATTATAGTTTATTGGAGTAAAAATGTATAAATATTGGGGGTATATTTTAGTATATATATATTCTATCTATATATTGTTATTTTAATGTATTATTATTATTTATAATTTTTAATGATATATTTTTAAGACTCGCCCAACAAATCATCAATACTGTATGTGTGTTTTCTGGGACTCAAAGATGTTGACTATGGGCCATGGCATTGTTAGCCCTATACCAGTTGAGCTACAGGACATATTATATTGAATATTATATTATTTATCACTTTATTTGCATAGCTTTATTTTATTCTATTATTATTATTTTAAGTCTTGTTATTTCATTGCGGAGAGCCCCAAAAGACAATTTCTTTCTTCTATTGTTTCTTAAAAATTCTGAAATGTTTCGTATAATTATTTGTATCATATCCTCTCATTAATATTTCTGCACCAGACGAATTCAATGTCACTGTTGTTTAGACTAGAGGATGAATAGAGGGACTGACTAGCAGTCAGACCTGACATAAAGAGCAGAGATAGAGATCTGCAGAGGTAGCACGTGCCCTGTTGACCTTCTCACTGCATCCAATGAAGATCAAGACTGACTAACTATTGAACCAACCTTCCCAAAGCTCCATGGCTCCATGAGTGTGTCTCACCAACTAAAGTGCTAAAAACAACATTTTACGCCGTGTTACCCACAATAACTCTAAAATCCTGTCACTAGAGAATGACGCCAGATAGTAAATCCTTATTACCCAAATAAGGGTTCTCTTTCACCCAGAGTTACTGCAGTTCAGTGCTTTTTAGCTTTATAAAAAAGAACATAAGATAGTGATGATACCATAATTATAACAGATTTCCCAATCTTGATATTGCCCTTAAACTAATGTACATTTATTACTGAAAAGTCACAGATAGTCAGATTATGATCACTACTAGTACCACTCATAACGTGTAAATATTTCAGCACTAAAGAAATTATTATTACATTTGAAATATGTTGAGAAAAAGCTGTATTCTACTTAAGTTGGGCTGTGGCTCATGGGGGCCGCCATGTTGAGATCACGTGACTAGCTGAATACTACAATAGCTTCGGGAAAAGCAACCTTCTGATTTTGCACAATTGACCCTTCGCAGGGAGTTTGATTGACAGGCGATCTGACCAATCATAACGCCGAATCTGACTAACAGAAAGCTGCTTGGCTTGAAAGTGACTTCTGTGTGAGCTGTGTGGGTTTTGTTCAGTGTGGTTCAATTTGTTCTGTGGTTCATCGCTGTCTGATAAATTTGGCCAAAGTGTGACTGCACCTTTCGAGTGAAAAATTAAATGATTCAGTTATGAGATTTATGAGATAAAGTTTAAAAATAAGTCACAGTTTGTGAGAAACAAAGTCCTATTTTGAGAAATAAAGTCGCAATTGTGACAAAGTTTGTGATGTAAAGTCACAATTGCCTTTTAATTTTTTTTCCATGACATACATAAACAAAAATGTAGTTTTCAGTACTTTTTAATGAGAGAAGACTAAATGATGAGTAATGTGTGCAAGCTTCATGCATTTAAAATGAATGACATTTGTAGCCGAACATGTGTGAGTGTTTGAAAATGACTAATAATATTAATGAAAATGCTGAATGATAAGACAAACTCTGGTCTAGTTTAGATGGTGCTTGAGTGTTATTCTGTGGATAAACTTAAAATGTGCTCAATGTGTTGTTGATCACAGATAAAAAAACTATTGCATTTTACCATGAAATTGCTCTCAGGTTACGATCTGTAAAATTTCATGCTGCATTGAGATAACAAAGTATGGCACGGTGCCGTTTCTGCTGGTCTTGAATCAGCCTACACACAACCAGTTCAACAGACTTAGAAAACTAATTTTGGATCAGGTCTGAGATCTTTGAAGCTCATCTGTCTGGCACATTTTCTCCCTACAGCCCTGTGTCAGCACCTTCACCACTTGTGTTTATACACCTCTAAGACTGAGAGTGTTGTTTAAAACTGGGCTTTAACAGAACTACCTTTTGTGTGGGGTCTGCAGGCGCACGTAGCATTGCGCTAACGCTATGATACGCTTGAATGGGTGATTAGAGTGACCTGCAGTGAGGTGATGGTGTGGAGGTTGAAGATGCTGGAAGGTCATGTGGTGCTGGGAGGGCTCCTTATGAGAATGTGGAGTGAAAATAAACTTAGCTGGGCGTGGGGAAGAAAAGAGACAGAGAAAAGAAATGAATTGATGTGGAATTATCTCTCTAATGGGCTCATCCTTTCCTCGACCTCCTCCCAACTCACAGACTACTAGATGAAAAGCAGTGTCTATTTTAAGTGAAAACTTTAGTTAGTTTAGTTAGCTGTTAGCTAAATCAGATTGATGTAATCAGTAAATGTTTTTGTTATGGTGTTTAAAATTGTTAACACAAGGTATTTTTTAACATTATTCTGGGTTATATTGTATTTCCACGTTTCATATTTATATTTTGAGTTAGCTGTTCACAATGTGTTCCAGTTTCAGTGCTAACTTAAGCAGTGTTAGACTTGCTCTGGAACATTTTTTCATTACTCAGGCTTAAAGGTGGCTCTAACACACTTTAAGTGTGTGAAACATTGCTTAACCCAGGGTTAAAACGTTTTAACAGGAGGTTTAAAGGGTTAAGCATAGTATGAAAAGCCTTTAAGTGTCACAATTTTTATCTTATGTTAAAAGCTAAAGCTAAAATTGAATCTTATGCAGTATTTATGGCTCCAAGTTCAACAATTTCAAAGGTTTCAAATGCAAAACTTCCCTGTGATGTGACACAATCCAAACCAGTGTTGGGGAAAGTTATTTTAATAAGTAAGGCATTACAATATTGTGTTACTTCATAAAAACTTAACTAATTGCACTACTTAGTTACCTTTTGTGAAAAGTAATGCATAATGTTACTTTTGCATTACTTTTTGTCACCTGAGCTGGGCTTGCTTATTTGTTTTTTAATAACAAAAACTCAAAAGTTATATTTTTGGAAACTGTGAAGTAAGTTTCGTTACTTCAAAAAGTGAAATAAATAAGCTTCAGGCTGAAGGAAGTGCCTCTGCCTCTGCACCTCACTCCCAGTTACTCTCAACACAGGACAGGAGATGTGTCAGTGAATAAATGGGAAAACAAAATAACTTGTGTTACTTATTTGAAAAAGTAACTCAGATATTTCATTTTAAATTAAAGTAATGCGTTACTTTACTAGTTTCTTGAAAAAGTAATCTGATTACATAACTTGTAATGCATTACCCTCAACACTGATCTGAACAAATGTGATGTTTAACATATAGTTATGAGGAGCAAGATTTTTTGGGGGCTACCGCTTGCAAATGATCAACAAAATGTCCTCTCACAGCTGGTTGGGATAAAAACTTTTAGCATTCTGTCACTTTGTCATGTCTTGTCGAGGTTGAACAGTTAGAAACTAGTTTAAGAATGTTGGGCTAAATATAAAACACTCCAAATCAGTTTCAGTATAAATCCAAATGCACCATACTAACTTTTAAACACAAACTTAACTTTGAGTTAAGGCCTGTTCATACCGAAGACGATAACTATAATTATAAAATATAGCACAAAAAAGTCCATACCACAAATATAACGATAACAACAGAAGAACAATATTATTGGAATCACTTTCAGAACAATGAACAATAAAACACTGATAGCCAGTCAGAATCCACATGACTTTAAAGAGCTTGATCATTTAAAGCAGGAGACAACAGAACTCAAGCGCTCTTATAATAAACAGAATGTTATCATCCATTGGTGTGGACGCTAATATAGTTATCGTTATAGTTACTGTTATTGTTCTTGGTGTGAACTGGCCTTTAGTCATATCCCCTTCAGTCACTATTAAATCCTAGAAAGGGTCTGTGGCGTTCAACAGCGGTTTTCCAAAGTATTTTTAGCTGTAGGTCAGCACGCCCATAAATGGTTCATGCTGAGGTGCCTCCTGGGAAGGAGTTTTATCAGTACTTAAGTGCTTCATATCAAATCACGGCCTCGCAAAAGGGCTGTTGATTGTCACGGCATCTATTCCACATCAGCTCTAAAGAATTGTTTTCTATGGACTGGAACCAAAAGATTAAAACAGAACCCTCTGAGGAGGCTGACTGTCATGACTAGCGTGAAAGGCTAAGCCTTTTTTGCTTCATTCGGAATGAGTGACAACATTAAGACTTATTGATGGCTTACATTTTGCCCTCTGATAATTTTTCAATGTTTTGTTTAGGGTAGTGAATTAAGTATATTTAGCTATAATACATGTTTATGCAAAAGAATAAGAAATATGTTTAAATGCTAATTGGTGTCTGAAGTTATTTACATTGGAAAGCGCTTGGAACTGAATATTTAGCTTGACACTCAATATCTGTCCACAAGTGCTTTTCAAGATGTTGCTTTTCCATACAAGACCTTTGGAAATGGCCGCTGAATGATTCCACAACACTTTGAGTAAATCAACAATGTTGTATAGCAAACTAGCGTTTAGCTCCTACACAAGAGAGGAATTGTGTTATATCTGAGGCACTTGTGTGAGTCGGAGTTTGAATGTGTTGTGTGTCTTGCCGATTTAATGACACCACTCACAGCCCAAATTACACTCAACTTGCTGTGTACGTTTGGAAAAATAACACTTAAAGTCCTGCAACACTGAATCTCTTGTGTCACATCAAGAGGTTGAATTAGCGCTACTTGCAGCTAGCTAATCCCCTTGACGCATCTGGTTATGTTTAGCCTCTTAATCTCACTATTTTCCCCTTTTTTTTCAAATTTAAACTCTTTGATACACCAAAGGTAAGACTATTTAAATAAACTAGCCTATACAGAAAATAGAGAAAGAATGTGTTAAGAGAGAGGGATATTTGTCAAGGTAAACAGAGGCTGCCCTGGGTAAAGTTGTCAAATTTAACTGCTGTTTAGAAGAAATGCTCCTCCGAATTACCACCTCTGGCTTTACTAAAACTGCCTCCAGCTTGTCTACAATGAACTGACAGAAAACTATTTTAAAAAACTGCAATACATTTCATGATAATTTACCATTTAGAAGGCGTTTTATTATTAGGCTACTGTTACATTTTAGTTTCAAATTGTCACAACAGGAGACATATAATCTAGTTTTTGCTTGGCAAAACTCGACGCAACAATGCTAGGGTGGTTTGCCAGGGTTTAGATGCTAAAGTGTTTTGAGGGGTTGTCCTGGTTGTGGCTAGAAGTGATACAGCAAAAACCGGAAGCTAAAAATAGCCTGAATTGAATTTTCTACCTATTAGATTGTGTTTTATTAACGCCTACACCTACCCAACCCTAAACCTAACCCCTACAATAATGCAAAAAAATAGTAATTATTGTTGTACAGTGTAAGAAATTTTATGCTATATTGATGTGCGCATGCCCAGTAGTTTTTGCTGTATGCCATTTAGCCTTAAAGGCAGAGTAAGCGATTTCTGGTAGCCAATGTTGATATTTGAAATCACCAAAACAAACACGCCCCTACCCCAAAAGGGTCTTGCCCCTAT
>NW_015656157.1:925298-941992 GCF_001515625.1 Sinocyclocheilus rhinocerous | reverse complement strand
GATTGCAGGCCTCCGCTCCTTGAGTTCTCTGGAAAGCTGATCCGATATTTACATGGGTCCTACTTCTTGCCTTATCGTTCCGCAGACGTTTTCCTCTTTTGTTTTTTATCCGCCATCTCTATCTTTCTGTCGCTCGGCTCGGCTAATGTCCGTCCCATGCACTGAAAGCTCTCTCCTCCACATCACGAGTAGACACGCCCCTTATTGCTGATTGGCTACAAGTTTGTTTTGCTATTCGGCCTGAATCAGTTTTCTAAGGTGTTTTTGAAAAATCCGTCCGTTAGCATGTTACGTCACAAGGTGGTTTCTAATTGGTCCACCCCCGACATATTCTGTAAATATATAGGATTTTATTGCCCGTCTATAGCCTGTCAGGTGAGTCCATTTAGGCTACTTATGAAAATTAATTAGGCTACTTATGAAAGTAATTAGCATTTTTTTTTAAGTTATCATTCATGTCTATACATCTGCAAACAACATAACTTTACACGTTTACTCCCAGATAATCCTGTTTTTGTAAGAGCTCAGACGGTGTGTTGCTGTTCTGAAAAGAAACCCAGGCTCAGTGAAATAAGCACAGGCAATTGGGATCCGATCCTAAAACACGTCGGCTACGGCTACAGGAAGAGCTGCAGCCCTGCGGCAGTCTAATCTAAACAGAATAGAGGTTTAAATCCCAGTTAATCTAGATTGAAGGATGCGGTTTACTCTGGGAACTCACTGAGGGCTATCTGACCATCGGTGCTGGGTTTGTCTACGGCCTTTACGCTGGCATAAACATCCTGTTTATACTGTGAGAGAGAAAGAGAATTATAGAAACACTCAATATTTTTGTCCACGTTTTACCATAAGCGAGAAAAATTAGATCTCACTAATATCTCCTTTTATTTCTCCTTTTAAGTAAAATCTATATACAAATATATAATACTTATTCATAGATATATTTATATTTAAAAAGTGTGTTTATTTAATTAATTATTACAACGTAAATATTAGAAAAAATTTAAAATCAAAACGATAAATGATAAAACTCCTCTGTAAAATGTACTGTATAGTCTAAAGTCACATGAGAAATCCGTAATGATCAGGCACAATTGCAAGGATCAGATGCCAGACTTGAACTTGTGACATCCACAAACTAGACCACACAAATATTGTTCTCTTATTTTATCCACAATGACAAATTCGTTCATTATTTCCTTAGAGCGTCAACAGCTGACCTGACCGCTATGTCCGCTGAGCCTGTGCGTGAGATAAAATGACTCATATTTGGCTTGTCATCCCAACTTGGCAGCCACCGTGATGAGTGACTACCACCTTTATGTAGAATAACTTTTTCTATAAGTTTGATATGACTTAAGTTTCGTTACACTCTATCATTTTAGACATAATTTACTGTCTAAAAGTTCTGTTCAATTATTTGTCTACTTAAAGCGCACGTTTAAGAAAGTCTAATGTTGCCCCCTAGTGGCTTGTTAGTGTCAAACCACAGACCGGCTTTCAATAGTTTGCTTTAAAAACAATCATAGAAAAAATAAAATTCAATTTTGATACATTTTTTGTTCAAATATTTCGAATACTGCACACATAGAAAACATATTATTATAGCCTACTGTCAGTAAAGTGTGCAAACATTCTAAAATGAGCTGTTTTCAACTTATCTGTATTTTAGTGTCTGTACAATGCTTTTTTTTTGTGATAAGTACGGAAATCTGGCAAATGGCGGGAAGTAGTATTTGTGTTTATTTAGGCCTGACTCATTCATTTAAACTATCAGCACTCATTCATTTAAACTATCAGCACAACAGTTTCAGATGATTACCACATGCCATGAATCATGTGAAAACCATTTCTGAATGTGACATTTGAGGTACAAGGAAACTATGTTATTTGCAACATGTTTGCTTTCATTTTAACAGCTGATAGAAATAGAGAACGATTGATATACAGTTAAAGAGAAGTGATAACTGCAGAATTCATGTGAAGGACATGTGAAAGTCTTGTGTTTGCATTAACTTGTTCATATATGGTAACCATATTATGGTTTTATCAGTACATTTCTATGAAGGTTTAATAAATCAAAGTGAACAACGGTAAGAGGTTATTCTCATTTCAGGGGGCCACAGACATTGCCCCCTGGTGGTTTTTGGCAGTTGATACATATGTTTGTATATTTTTTTGCACCACCAAAGGAAATTTGTAGAAGATATGTTCAAGAATTGTTCACTTTGAGTTATTTTAAGCACATTTGTTGTAATGACATTACACAGCAGCTGGCTTGTTCCCTTTCGAATGGTCTCTCCCATTACGTTGACACGCTTATGGGGAAACTCCTGTTTACTCTGATACTAAAGCCTCATTTGTTCACGTCTGTGTAGCTACATGAACCAATGGTGCTTTAACCCGCCAAAAGGAGAGGAGCTGACCTCTATATAAGTCGGCTCTGAGCATCATTTAATCAGAATTTTTCTCCTTCAGCAACGAAGATTATCTCATCGCTGATCGCAAGCAAGAAGACGAAGAAGGAAAAAGCTCAGCTCAGCCTGCTGCTCGCCACCGTAGAAGGAGCCCCCAGCAGTGGAAGAAGCCAGAGCAAATTTCTGAGCAAATTTCCCAGCAATGTTGTTGCAAATGTCGTTCTGTGAGTGTGGCTCGTGCAGACGGGCACAGTGAGTGTGTCTCCTGTCTGGGCAGCGCCCACGCAGAGGCTGCGCTCACTGAGTCTCGCCCTTCTCCACTCGCGGATCGCCTTCTTTAATGAAGGCAGTCATCCCCGCTCTGCTCTCCCGTTTCCTCTCTCCCTTAGGAGAAAGAAACAGCGGAGCAGTGGGGTTTTAAAACTGGGCTCGAGTGAACTCATGCTGGCGAAGCCCCCACGTGCTTCACTCTCCCCCAACACCTCAATTCGCCGGTGTGCTTCACACGTGAGGATCAGCGCCCCTTGTTTGCTGTGAGCGGCTTGATTTCCTTCATCGCATCTGAGGAAGAAGCCGCCGTGGATGACTCCATGTCATTAAAGGCCTCGGATGCTGAAGAGTGGGCATGTTCCGGCGAAGAGCCCACAACCCCGCCTTTGACACAGACAACATGGCCCAGCATGGACAGTGAGCTGATCCGCGTTCTATCTAAGGCTGTGGAGGATCTCAGCCTGGCTTGGTAGGCTCCAGTAGAGCCCGCCCACAGCCTCCTTGACGAGTGGTACCTGAAGGGACGCTGTCAACATTCCACCCACCAACGGCCCGCTCTGTTCCTGCCGGCAGTTCACGAGGAACTCACCAGGATGTGGCGCGCCCCCTGCTCAGCCCATGTTAATATCTCTACTTCCACTGCTCTTACCACTGTTGACGGCGCTGACTACCTCAGCCCTAGCAAACAGGGCTTATTCAGCGGCTAGCCAGGCTGGCTCAGTGCTTCACACAATGGCGATGCTTCAAGTGTTCCAGGCCAAACTTCTCCGCACCATGGACTAGTCCAGCCAGAGTTCTGATGCCTTTAGAGAGCTGCTCACAGCAACTGACCTGGCTCTGCGCGCTACTAAAGCCACTGTGCAGGCAATCGGCAAGGACATGGCCAATTTGGTGGTGCTTCAGCCCCAGCCTAAACCTGAGCCTGTGCTTCAGCAGCGCCCCCGGACAGCGAAACACTACCCATTTCCAAAGCGCCAAGGTCCCCACCCCCGTGCGCCGAACTTCCTTTCGAAAAACTAGAATCACATGCCATCCGGCTTCAGGCTTAGAAAACTATCCTGGATGTGTGAAGTTGGGTTCTAAAAACCATAGATTGAGGTTCGCTCGCAGGCCACCACACTTCAGAGGTGTTATTCAAACTTCAGTACGGGACAGTGATGCTCATGTTCTCCGTTCCAAAGTACAAACATTGCTTGCAAAAGGAGCCGTGGAAATAGTTCCTCTAGCGAACGGTGAGTCAGGGTTTTACAGCCGCTACTTCCTCATTCCCTTGAAAGATGGCGGGCTCAGACCTATTCTTGATCTCAGACATCTGAACCGCTTGTTTATGAGACGGCCATTCAAGATATTTACTTTGAAACAGATATGCGAGCAAGTATGTCCCGAGGACTGGTTTCTGTTAGTGGATCTGAAAGATGCTTACTGTCATATCCAGATAGCCCCACATCACAGACCATTCTTGAGATTCGCATTCAAGGGAGTGGCCTATCAGTACACAGTCCTGCTATTTGGACTTTCCCTGGCCCCGCGCACTTTTACGAAGTGCATAGACATTGAGACAGATGGGAATTCGCGTTTTGAACTACCTCGACGATTGGCTGGTTTTAGCCGGGTCAGAATGGGAACTCATCTCTCACAGGTCGCTGCTGCTCAGCCAACTGGAGCGCCTTGGGTTGAGAATCAGTTTAGCCAAGAGCTCTTTGTCTCCCAGCCAGCATGTGGTCTTTCTGGGGACGGTTATCGATTCTGCCCAAATGCGGGTATGGATTACGGCGGAACGCTCCCTGACTATTCAGCAACTAGCGTCGTCATTCACTGAGGGGACTTCATGTCCCCTCAGGGCTTTCCAGAGGATGCTCGATCTCATGTCGGCCGCTTCCTCTGTGATTCCTCTAGACCTGCTCAACATGCGGCCCCTTCAGTACTGGCTCAAAGCCCATGTTCTGTCCCACGCTTGGCACATCTCAGTGTATCCCACCGCTGCATCAGAGCCTGGCTTGGTCGGCTCCAGAAGAGCCTGCCCACAGCCTCCTTGACAAGTGGTACCTGAAGGGACGCCATCAACATTCCTCCCACCAACAGCCCACTCTGTTCCTGCCGGCAGTTCACAAGGAACTCACCAGGATGTGGCACACCCCCTGCTCGGCCCGTGTTAATCCCTCTATTTCCACCACTCTTACCACCACTGAACAAATAGGTTATAGGGACATGTTCTGTCCCACACTTGGTGCCTGGGACGTTTTCATCTCAGGGCAACCCACTGCTGCAGCAGAGCCTTGGCCCCTTGAAAAAAACCATGCCCGGGTCAGTGAAGTCACTTAATGACTTTTGTCCACTTAATTCTACCTAATCCCCTTATAAATGGAGAGGGCTATGTTATGTAGTCCTCAGCCTAAATGGCTTGGGTCTCATTATTGGCTCATGCTTACAGGAGCCCTCAGTAAGAGTGCTCCGGGGCTGGGCTCGCAGATCAGCTTCGTTCTGCACTTGCTTATAGCACAGCACTATTGGACATGTTCCCCGTGAGCGTCAACACAACAGGAGAAACCGCTCAAAACGGAATGCTCCGGTTACTAACGTAAACTCGGTTGCCTGAGATAAGGGAACGAGCGTTGCGTAGGCTGCCGTGTTATAAGGCTGCACGCGAATCGATGACTGTCGCTTCAGTTGAAAGATTCTGACGAAACGTGCAGCTACACGAATGTGAACAAATCAGGCTTCAGTATCAGAGTAAACAGGAGTTTCCCCATAAGCATGTCAACGCAATGCTCATTCCCTTATCTCAGGGAACCGAGGTTATGTTAGTAACCGGAGTGTTTCTTATACATTAATTAGCCATTTAAAGTGCACAAATGACAGTTTTCCCAGAACACTTCCCTAACTGCTATTGGTTGAGAAAACAGACTGCCCTGCCTAGGGCTGCACGATTATGACAAAAATCATAATTGTCGATTATTCCCTTGAAATTGTAATTGCGATTATTAATTACGATTATCACAATCTACAATAAAAATATGAATGGTATCATAATGTTACACTAAAACTAAAACAATGGAAAAACCCTTAAGATAACATGTAGAAAGGAAAAAACATATCTTAAGCGTGCAGAATAACATAAGTGGACTTTGAACGATTAATTGCCGCTTTGAACGATTACGTAATTGTGGCATCCATAATTGTAATTGCGATTAGAAATTTGATTAATTGTGCAGCCCTAGCCCTGCCCCTAACGCGCGTCATTGGATGATCCAAGGTTGCCGTATAAATGTTTGTTTCTCATTTTAAAGGCAACAAATATGATTAATTAATGGTTTTATGATATTAAACGGGCTCTATTATCTCTAATAAAAGCTTTCTGGATCAATTGACATGCAAGAGTCAACAGAACTGAAATATATGAGAATCAGCTGAAATCTGCTCTCCATTAAAATGATCCTCCATCAATCTACAGCTCAAGAATGTGGTTTTACAGTCATATTTTTCCATTTGTCAATTGTAGCCAGAAAAAAAGTCAAATACAGCGGAGAAAAAGTACTATATAATTTCATCTATAAGATCTCATAATCTATTCTAGGACTTCATAAAGGTGTAAATAAAATGTAATTTGATCTATAATTTCTAATATAGAGATACATTACACTGTGAATCAGATGTTGAAATGTTTTTTATGGCTTTCTCTACATGTTGAATTGTTCCACAGCAAATTACTTGTCAACTCTTCTCAGTCAGACCACATGCTCTGAGACACTGATGCACAGGTGTTTGCAGACGTTACTGTTCATTTCTGATCTGCAACCAGTGATATGGTTTCTGTTAGTCACTAGGATTGGAAGCATAGCTTATAGAACATCAGGGCAAAAAGACGACCTATACTGATAGACACACATTGATACACATGATGAGTTTATCTGTGAGTAACATACTCGCCACACCCCTTTCATCCTCTCCAATGAATCTCCATGTGTGATTAGTGCAACAGATCACATGGAGTCTGCCATCCAATGCCACAACAACACAGCCTGTGAGCACATGCAAGTTCCTGTTTTGTGTAATTCAGGCCTTATATACAAATCAAGATCTGTACAATAGACTAATATTGGAAGAGCTCATCTAAAGGGGGGGGCTTGGGTTTGTTTACCAAGCCTTTGGATGAAATAAATCAATGTCATGCCAAACTGTATGCATTAGAATTGAATAGTCCAATTTTTAAAGTTACGTAAATATCATGGACACTTTACCAAGTCTGTGACCACTATAGACATTGAGAGTGTAGGATTTTGAATGTTAATTTCTTCAATTTGACATTTTGTTCCCCTCTTATCTTGAATGTTGATTTACATCTTTGTGCATTATGGTAAATTTAAGATAAAAGCATAATGTATTAATTTGTAGACAAAAATCAAGAAAACTAATTAATAACAGCATATAAAAACCTACCCAGATGTGGAACTAATTTAATCCCATTTTTTTCCTTAATTCCTTAAAGAGAATGTGTATTTTACTCCTTAAAACAAACTACATTCCTTTTCTAAATAATAATCTAAATAATAATAATATTTATGAATGAATCAATCAATCAATCCAAAAAGTTAGTGAAGTGTTTTATTCGTGGTCAATATAGTAACCAATGGAAAACTACAGAATAAAATAGAAAATACAAATAAAAATGCTCAGTTGCTCAATATGATCCCAAAGAATCCTCCAAAAACAAAGTAACATAATTGTTACTCTTACCCTAAGCTTTTGAATGGTATGAGGATGTTGAATGGTATGTCGATAATCAAATGAGACAGAGCTGTCTTAAAAATATAGCTACTAATAGACACTTTGAATATCATATGACCCGTGACAGTATATAGTATTATAACATTTGGATCTTTGACACTGACATCATCTTTTAGAGGTGCAAAATGAAATTAAACATCTCTTGTTATATGACTTTATACTAGCCATATAAAATCTTCACGTGAAGTCAAAACAAATGCAATTTCATTCATAGTCGATAACTTTGAAAATACAAAATCTATTTTAGAACCCTCAAACTCTAAAGTATATTTTGCTCACAAATATTACCGGTGGGATGTATTTCCATTCAACACAGATATATACACGGCAGATGAGGTCCTGTATTATTAATCTGAGATGGTTTGGTGACTGTCATGAGTGTTAGTTAGTCAGAATGTATAGTTCAATAGGAGTTCTACACAACATCCGGGCATTCCACCGCTTGCGCAGAATCGGAATGGCGGAGGTAAGTGTGCTGCGGGGCTCGGGGGAAGAACAACACAATGATTAAATGATTCAGCCTCTCCGATACACTTAACAACCAGCCGCGCATTAACGGACAGCCTAAGACCCGGCCCGTCTGATCGAGCGACTCAGAAAACGGCAAAGATAGACGGTCGTTAATAAGGAGGAAGTTAAAATGGGAGCACTCCTCAGCGTTTCGCCACTCTATCTATCTCTACGTCTGTACGAGTTCACGAGCGTTTAATTCGCCAGATCGAGCGCCGTTCGAAACAACGGGAGAGCGGCGAGAGCGCTGGTGCTGAAGTGTGTCCCAGCTGCGCGCGGAGCGGGACGGATGGCAGGTCTAAAGTTTCAAAACTTCAGATACTGTCGCTGCCTCCTCGACTTCCCTAAAAGTGTTTCCTTCTCGCACCGGTTCAGAGTCACGGTGCAAATGTTCAGCACTGACTTACAGGAAAGCGCCTGAGTGACTAACTTCAGTAAAGCTCACACATACAAATGCGTTTAGCGGTCATGACGACAAGAAACTTAAGAAAAGACACTTTAAATATGTTTGTGTTGTTTATCTAGATGTTACCTATAGTCGTCTTATAGTGGTGATATGGCAATTTTGTTTATACATTGGATTGGTTTCTTCTTTAAATTATAAAAAAGTAAAAATATGAATGGTATTATAATGTTATACTAAAACTAAAACAATGGAAAAACCCTTAAGATAACATGTAGAAAGGAAAAAACATATCTTAAGCGTGCAGAATAACATAAGTGGACTTTGAACGATTAATTGCCGCTTTGAACGATTACGTAATTGTGGCATCCATAATTGTAATTGCGATTAGAAATTTGATTAATTGTGCAGCCCTAGCCCTGCCCCTAACGCGCGTCATCCAAGGTTGCCGTATAAATGTTTGTTTCTCATTTTAAAGGCAACAAATATGATTAATTAATGGTTTTATGATATTAAACGGGCTCTATTATCTCTAATAAAAGCTTTCTGGATCAATTGACATGCAAGAGTCAACAGAACTGAAATATATGAGAATCAGCTGAAATCTGCTCTCCATTAAAATGATCCTCCATCAATCTACAGCTCAAGAATGTGGTTTTACAGTCATATTTTTCCATTTGTCAATTGTAGCCAGAAAAAAAGTCAAATACAGCGGAGAAAAAGTACTATATAATTTCATCTATAAGATCTCATAATCTATTCTAGGACTTCATAAAGGTGTAAATAAAATGTAATTTGATCTATAATTTCTAATATAGAGATACATTACACTGTGAATCAGATGTTGAAATGTTTTTTATGGCTTTCTCTACATGTTGAATTGTTCCACAGCAAATTACTTGTCAACTCTTCTCAGTCAGACCACATGCTCTGAGACACTGATGCACAGGTGTTTGCAGACGTTACTGTTCATTTCTGATCTGCAACCAGTGATATGGTTTCTGTTAGTCACTAGGATTGGAAGCATAGCTTATAGAACATCAGGGCAAAAAGACGACCTATACTGATAGACACACATTGATACACATGATGAGTTTATCTGTGAGTAACATACTCGCCACACCCCTTTCATCCTCTCCAATGAATCTCCATGTGTGATTAGTGCAACAGATCACATGGAGTCTGCCATCCAATGCCACAACAACACAGCCTGTGAGCACATGCAAGTACCTGTTTTGTGTAATTCAGGCCTTATATACAAATCAAGATCTGTACAATAGACTAATATTGGAAGAGCTCATCTAAAGGGGGGGGCTTGGGTTTGTTTACCAAGCCTTTGGATGAAATAAATCAATGTCATGCCAAACTGTATGCATTAGAATTGAATAGTCCAATTTTTAAAGTTACGTAAATATCATGGACACTTTACCAAGTCTGTGACCACTATAGACATTGAGAGGGTAGGATTTTGAATGTTAATTTCTTCAATTTTACATTTTGTTCCCCTCTTATCTTGAATGTTGATTTACATCTTTGTGCATTATGGTAAATTTAAGATAAAAGCATAATGTATTAATTTGTAGACAAAAATCAAGAAAACTAATTAATAACAGCATATAAAAACCTACCCAGATGTGGAACTAATTTAATCCCATTTTTTTCCTTAATTCCTTAAAGAGAATGTGTATTTTACTCCTTAAAACAAACTACATTCCTTTTCTAAATAATAATCTAAATAATAATAATATTTATGAATGAATCAATCAATCAATCCAAAAAGTTAGTGAAGTGTTTTATTCGTGGTCAATATAGTAACCAATGGAAAACTACAGAATAAAATAGAAAATACAAATAAAAATGCTCAGTTGCTCAATATGATCCCAAAGAATCCTCCAAAAACAAAGTAACATAATTGTTACTCTTACCCTAAGCTTTTGAATGGTATGAGGATGTTGAATGGTATGTCGATAATCAAATGAGACAGAGCTGTCTTAAAAATATAGCTACTAATAGACACTTTGAATATCATATGACCCGTGACAGTATATAGTATTATAACATTTGGATCTTTGACACTGACATCATCTTTTAGAGGTGCAAAATGAAATTAAACATCTCTTGTTATATGACTTTATACTAGCCATATAAAATCTTCACGTGAAGTCAAAACAAATGCAATTTCATTCATAGTCGATAACTTTGAAAATACAAAATCTATTTTAGAACCCTCAAACTCTAAAGTATATTTTGCTCACAAATATTACCGGTGGGATGTATTTCCATTCAACACAGATATATACACGGCAGATGAGGTCCTGTATTATTAATCTGAGATGGTTTGGTGACTGTCATGAGTGTTAGTTAGTCAGAATGTATAGTTCAATAGGAGTTCTACACAACATCCGGGCATTCCACCGCTTGCGCAGAATCGGAATGGCGGAGGTAAGTGTGCTGCGGGGCTCGGGGGAAGAACAACACAATGATTAAATGATTCAGCCTCTCCGATACACTTAACAACCAGCCGCGCATTAACGGACAGCCTAAGACCCGGCCCGTCTGATCGAGCGACTCAGAAAACGGCAAAGATAGACGGTCGTTAATAAGGAGGAAGTTAAAATGGGAGCACTCCTCAGCGTTTCGCCACTCTATCTATCTCTACGTCTGTACGAGTTCACGAGCGTTTAATTCGCCAGATCGAGCGCCGTTCGAAACAACGGGAGAGCGGCGAGAGCGCTGGTGCTGAAGTGTGTCCCAGCTGCGCGCGGAGCGGGACGGATGGCAGGTCTAAAGTTTCAAAACTTCAGATACTGTCGCTGCCTCCTCGACTTCCCTAAAAGTGTTTCCTTCTCGCACCGGTTCAGAGTCACGGTGCAAATGTTCAGCACTGACTTACAGGAAAGCGCCTGAGTGACTAACTTCAGTAAAGCTCACACATACAAATGCGTTTAGCGGTCATGACGACAAGAAACTTAAGAAAAGACACTTTAAATATGTTTGTGTTGTTTATCTAGATGTTACCTATAGTCGTCTTATAGTGGTGATATGGCAATTTTGTTCAGTTTCTTGAAGGTTAATATCACATTTGAAACTGTATCTATTACTTGTAAACTATGTCTACCATGATAGCCTACATTTTTATAAGGGCTTATATTCTGAAAGATCTAATACAATTCGTAGCTTTTGTCTAATAAGTTCTGGATATCTTCTCTTGGAGCATTTACTTCACAGCTGAGTTTTGAATATATTTCACTATGCTCATCATAAAAAAATATGTCTTGAATTAGTCTAAAAGTCTGTGAAGAGTAATTAACAATAATTTTAACTATGCTATTGTGCAATTTATGTTTTCTGTGTTAAACGTTTGCAAGGATATTGTATGAGTTGACCTGTCATAAGGTTTACTGTGTAAGTACTTAATTTCAGATGTTAAGACGTAGCCTATGTGAGAAGTGTTATTGAAAATCATACTGGTTTATTTATTTTCTGTCTGTAATAACTTTTATTTACCAGGTGGATTTGAGATGTTGTAACTAATGGCTTTTACCTCCATAAATACAGGGGCTTCTAAAGATCTTTGGACACCTAAGTCACTTTTAAGATTTTTTTAAAGATTATTTCTGATTGCCATTGCATTAGAATCAAAATATAAAACCAATCTGCCAAAATGTATCCTAAACCTTTTCTCAAAAGTTTATTTTAGACATTTCTCCAATTAATTTAAAATTTAACCAACATTTACCAATGTAATTTTAGTGGATGTATGAAGTCAGTTCTCCTTAACATCTGGTCTTCATTTTAAACAATTATTGTTGTAAAATTTTAATTTAACTGATTTTGATGTAATATATTTATTGAGAATTATCTGCTCTCACTGTGCTTTAGCTGTGCGAATGGGCTCCAAGGACCACCGGCTCGGTCGTGTAGACATTTTCCACCAGGGCTATGTGGGGCCGCTGGAGGCCCTTCCCCGGGCAACCACATTCCTAGAGGAGCAGGACAGGAGCCTGGAGGCCCTGCGGAGGCAGGCGATAAAGATGGCAACCAAGTCCCATGCAGTGAGTGGAACAATTTCTTGTTATGCATTGATAGATTGGATTAGATTCCGGTTAATGCTGATAAATAAGAGGGAAAATATGATTGTTTCGATCACCTTTCCACAGGGTGGTGAGATGCCCCTAGAGCAACTGCTGGCACTTTATGGGTACAACATGCCTGATCCTGTCCTGCAACAACAACAGGAGCCGAATGAGCTGGCAGTCAGTCTGCCTGAAATGACACTGGACAAGGTCACTATCACTAAAATAATCAAAGTATTTGTTTAAAGTAACTATCTGCGCTTATCTATCTTATTTTTAACATAAGAGTGGGTCATATGTAAATTGAATGTGCGAGGCTTCCAGTGTCATTCGCTTACAATTATTTTACCAGTATAAAAGCAGTCATTTATGCTGCCTGTTATTACAAATTGGTATTTGTATTGTAATAATTAATAAAAATAATTATTTTTATATTATCTTGATCATAAACTCAGTTTGTAGTACAAATAGTTTACTGAACTTTATTATTCTTCCAGTCATTTACCTATAGCAATTAATGAATCGGAAGTCTCGCACGTTCAAAGAAAAAGCTTACCTCCGTGTCGCAAAGTGTGGATAAAAAGCAATTTTTTTTAAATATAGGTGTATCAAAAAAGATATCGTATGCGCTCCAAAAAGATAACCAGTCCGTTCTCAGGTGCGTAAATCAAGAAAAATTTGATCAACCAAAAAACCAAAAATGTCCGCACACTGAAAGACATACAATTAGACCAAGGCAAGGGTCTCTCACAAAAATTACTTTAATTTAACATCTACAGGGTGACAAAAATGCAAAAAAGTGAAAAGTGTCTTTAAAACAGACCAAGGAGCAGACGTTTCAGCTCATGCTTTCTTCAGTGCTCACTTCTTCAATTGATTAAATATAGGTGGTCACATTTTTTCCCCAAATTTCTATAGTGAAAAATATAAACTTTTTCTAAAAAAAATATCAACAGTTTCACATAACATGACATTTTATCTAAAACTGTGGTTTTGTTTCTCACAAATGTGACTTTATTTCTTATTTAAAATTGTATCTAATAAATCTCATATCTGTTTATTAAATTATTTGATATTTCACTCTAAAGGTGTGGTAACCTTTTTAAAAAAAAAGAAAACCAAGAAAAAAGGCCAATTTCTTATTCAAAAGTGTAGCAATGTATTAAGTTCAGCTCACACATAAGTCACTTTTAAACAAAGCAGCTTTCTGTTGGTCAACTTGGCGAATTTGTGTGACCAAATTGAACCTATTGTGAAATCTTTTGCCCGTAAGTTAAATTCCCAATAGCATGGATTACTATTTAAAATGACTTGATATTGACCACAAAAATTCACAGAACAAAAATAAATGTGACTGCAGCATATCTATGAAAGTTTTTTTGCTTGTCCTCCTCAGTAGAATCTTAAAATGCTCCTTATCAATTTTTTAGGAAACTTAGAAAGTGAAAATTCTGCCTTATAACTGGAAATTAAGCAAATCTTTTTATAGGTTCAGATAGGTAAAGCTCTACTCTCAGGAGGGGAGGATGTGGACAGCCATTCCTCTGCTGATGACCTCACACTCTCTGTCACGTCTCGTTCGTCTGACCTCTTACAGTGTCACCTAAGAGGTATAACATCAAATTACAATGCCACTTTTTGTCCTGTACTGTCAACTCCTAAGCGAATATTCTTCTAAGCAATGTCAGTCCTTAGCAAACCTGGTTGCCTTTTTTATTTTATATTTTGTTAAAGCTGATTTTTACACAATGCACGTAAGTTTGGAATTTAATCATATTTGTCTGTTACATATCTTGCTGGCAACTTAAGACATTTAGTGTGTGTTAATTTTCTATGAAAAAATCTATTTTCTGTTTTCAAAAATGTTTGGGCTTGACTCTTAAACGGTTCTTTATTTTACAAGGTGATGACAAAGACACTTCAGTCAGCTGCTCCGAAGATGACTCAGAAAGCACCTCTATCCCCTCCAGTGATGGCCACAAGGTAAAAAAAAAAAAAAAAGATTAATGTTATAGTTTACTATGTTTATATTTTATTTCATTTCAATTACCAACATTTTTTAATTTTATTTTAGCTTTTTGTCACTGCTTGTAAGACTGATTTATTGAATTTTGTTTAATACATTTCTATGACAAATCATTGTGCATGATGTGTTTGACAAGTTACATATTTTAATAATTACATTTATGTGGCTTTATAAATAGGGCTATATATGTATTAGGAAATTATAATGGTCCAAGAATAGAGCCCAGTGGAACCCCGTAGTTTAAAGTATCAGTAGGCCCGTGTGTGCAAAACAAATCAAAATATCAGGTTTTCTTAGCCAATACTTTCTTAAAGATTTCATGCTGGAAAACATGATCTTCATGTTTTTTTATTCATATTTGTATTCAGCAAGGATGCGTTAATTTGATCAAAGTGTAGTACTTTTGTATATCACCAGGCTTTGAGCATATTAGAATGAAGGATCATGTGACACTGAAGACTGGAGTAATGGCTGCTTTGTCATCACAGTAATAAATAAAATTTATATTACACTTATAAATCTATTATACATCCATTATTTTAGATATTTCACAATATTACTGTTTTTATAGTTTTTTTTTTCAATCGAAGAAATGTAGCCTGGGTGAGCATACGATATTTCTTTTAATTCATCAATAAAAAGTAGTATTGATCCCAAATGTTTCAATGGTTGCGTCTATAAAATAGAATTTATAATATTTTATAATGATTTAAAAATGTCTGCTTAATGTTAAAAAACATTGTAGTAATGCTTTTGTGCCATGTTTTGGTTATCAGGACATCATGGTGGGCCCCCAGTATCAGGCTATAATTCCTTCTCTCTGTACACACACTTTTTATGAAAGAGGTGAGTGTCTTCTCTTGTCTGGTGTCCTTTACGCTGGCTCCAGGGATGTGGTTTCAGTGGTCTGTTTTGCATAACCAACCTGCCGAGTCCCCTGGGACCCACACCTGTTTTGTTACTGTTATCCCCAGCCTATGAAAATGAGGACCAGTTATTGTGGACCCCAGATGTGTTGTCCAGTCTGGCTGTAGAGAAGTTTTTGCTTGAAGTCCAGAGAAAAGGGAGTGACGACGAACCTACAAACACTTTGACCACAGGAGATATAATCAAAGACAATGACCAGGTTGGGTTGAATCACACAGATGCAGTACTTGTCTTTTCATACAATTTGGTGGCTGAAGCTTACTAGCAATGTTATTTTGGTATTATTTACTATTAAAGTATAGATATATTGATATTATATATTATATTTTAATATTTTCAGTTTTTGTTTTAATTTAAGATTTAGGAATTTAATGTTTTAAAATATTTTTATATAGTTTTTATTCTTTTTTTATTTCAGTTTTGGTAATTTTAGTGCATCAATTATTTAATTATTTCACTTATTTGCCAAGACAAATTTCTAATTTTCGTTTACTTTTAATGTAAAAATAATGGTCCAAGAATAGATCCCAGTGGGACCCCAGAACTTTTATGTTAAAGTCTACATGAAATCAAAATTTACACTATTTACTTTGTTAGCACACATTACTAGCCTTGAGGTGAACAATTTATCTGTGCAATTTGATCCACAGAAAAAAAAAATTGTCTTGGTAATCTTTAAAGGGGTCATATGATGCGATTTCAAGCGTTCCTTTCTCTTTGGAGTGTTACAAGCTGTTTGTGAATAGATAAGATCCCTAAAGTTGCAAAGACTAAAGTCTCAAACCAAAGAGATATTCTTTATAAAAGTTAAGACTCGTCCACGCCCTCCTAAAATGCCTCGTTTAAACACGCCCCCACATGTCTACGTCACTGTGTGAGAAGATTTGCATAACACCGCCCAAATGTTCACACAAAGAAAGAAGGCGTAACTTTGATTCTCACTGTAGTATTGTTGCCGCCGCTGCCATGTCGTGGAGACGCTGTGTGTTTCGTTGTGAAAGCGAAACTACTTTGTTTGGTCTTCCAAAAGAGGACACAACTAGAAATCAGTAGTTAAGTTGTATTTACAACACTGTTCCAGAACAGTTCAAGCCAAATATTCAGATGTGTGCAGTGCATTTTACGGAGGACGAAGACCTTTCCTAGGAGAGTAGCCTACAATGCCGGTGTTCCGGTGAATTCAGTTCCCCTGTTTCCCCTTCGGCGCGCATGCTGACCCTAAACAGTCTATGATGCTGACAAATAATGCTGACTCACAGCCTGTAAGTACGCTTTCATAT
>NW_015656157.1:922473-925214 GCF_001515625.1 Sinocyclocheilus rhinocerous | reverse complement strand
TTTCTCCGATCACAAATGCAGACATGGTTTTATGTTTACGCGGCGCGATGCAACGCAATGCGTAAAAAGACAGTATAAGTCATTATAATCAGTATTTAAGTCCCCACTGGATACAACAACTGCCTCGTTTGTAATGGGTTTTATTGGTTTTGTCTCGTCGCGCCGGGACACATGGAAACCATAGACTGTATGATGGAAACGCAGTATGGTAAGGGGCGTAACATTTCCGTCACACGCTTGAGGAATTCGGCCAATCACAACGCACTAGATAGCTGGCCAATCAGAGCACACCTCGCTTTTCAGAACGATGAGCTTTGTAAAAATCGACGCGTTTCAGAAAGGCGGGGCATAGAGGAGAAACAATAATGTACATTATGTGGAAAATAATGTTTTTTTTGAACCGTAAACCGCATAAACATTTCATTACACCAAATATGCAAAATGACATTGCTTTTTTAGCAATGTCATATGACCCCTTTAATCATAATCTGAAAATTTACTTCCTCTGGAAAAGCATTCCGTTTGCTGTGAGCAAGAGATCAAAATGTCTTATTTTTCTTGTGAATATATGTAGTGATGTTTCAAACAATGGAATAAGAAAATAATAAAATATATTTATATGCTTAAGATTCTGCACTATTTTAGTTCAGTAATCAAGGTTTTTATTTATTTATTTGAAAGATTTTTCTCCAAGTTATGCTGGAAAACATTATCATCAGGTTTTGCACAAACTTGTGGAGTTCATGCAGCTCTGGTTCTGCTGTCATTAAAGCAAAACAGCAACATGCCAAATATTAAGACATTCTGAAAATACATTTTCACTAGTGGTCTCATTCTTTTTGTACCTTACTGTAACTTTTTGTCTTTAGTGGTTCATAATTGATCTTTTAGTGGTTGAACTTGCTTTCAGTGGTTTTTCATTCTATCTCTTCATTGTAGGCTCTATATGAACTAGTGAAATGCAACTTCAATGAAGAAGAGGCACTAAGACGATATCGCTTTAATATCAAGGTTTTCAATGGTAAGGCCTCTGTAATTCTGGCTTTTTCTCTCTTTGTGTTATTTTCTTTCTCAAACCTTATTTAGTAGATTAGTCAAAAAAATGAAATCCATGCAACCATCTCCCAGGATGAATAGCAGGTTAATTTTATTGTAAAAAAATTGTTCCAGAAGAGCTTTGTGGCTGGAGTGAGGAGGAGTGTCGTAACTTTGAATATGGTTACCGTGCCTATGGCAAGAACTTCAACCTCATACAGGCCAACAAGGTGAACCCCCAAATCTGAACAAGTTTTCTCATAAATTGTTTCCCAGTAGAGATTGCTGCTTATGTTTATACTTTTTTTTTTAAGAAATGAGAGTCCTTTAATGTGTTGGTATCTCTTATTTGCCTTCACCCAGGTCCGCACGCATGCAGTTGGTGAGTGTGTAGAGTACTACTACATGTGGAAGAAATCAGAGCGGCATGAGTATTTCACACAGCAGGCCACCAAGCTGGGTCGGAAAAAGTGCAATCTGCCATCTGGCAACATGTGAGTTGTTGTTTTTTTTTTTGAGTAAGGACTTTGTAAAAGTTGAAAAAGTAATAATGAAGTGGTGCAGAAGGATGTAAATAAACAGGTTTCATTTAACTAATTTTGATTCTGTTTGTGTCTGTGTAAAGGCAATTCAGAGAATTGATTCTAAACACATTATAAATTTGAGAAATGTATTGCTGAAAACACGTTACAAAGACTGTGAACTATGTAGTACTGAATTGTGGCGTTAGACCATTAAAGGGTTAGTTCACCCAAAAATGAAAATTAGACTGTGTTTTACTCACCCTCGAGGCATACTTGGTGTATATGACTTTCTTCTTTCAGACGAATCCAGTCGGAGTTTGATTTGATGTCATACAACGTTCGATCTGCGCAGCACTGCTTCAAGTCGAACACACCTCTTATAGTGTTAGGGGAGGGGCCATGCTCAGTGGTTCCAGTGCGTCATTGAGACATGATTTCAGGCCCACCCAAAAAATCCCATAAACAAAAATGGTGAAAAACTATTTAAAGGGTTAGTTCACCGAAAAATTAAAATTAGCTTGTGTTTTACTCACCCTCGAGGCATCCTAGCTATCATTGCAGTCAGCGGGTGTTGCAGTTGAACAGTCCACAAGTCGTCAAATAAAACGCGCGCATCCATAATAAAACGTACCTCACACGACTTCGGGGGGTGAATAAAGGCCTCCAGTAGTGAATTCATGTGTTTTTGTAAGAAAAATATCCATATTTCAAATCAAAGTTTCCTTACTTTAGCAAAGGAAAACCAGTCTCCTCTTGGTTTATATCGAAATCCTCCGACATTTTTCTTTGCAAATCCTCGGTTTGTACTTCTAATTCATGACCGTCATTTTGTTTTGTTCTCTCTCCGCGTTCGTCACTAATCACACAACGCAGACATCCTACGTCATACGGCGGAACGCCTTCAGCGAATGACAGATAACGGAAGTGAGAGAAAAGTGTTTATTACGTTTGAAATATGGATATTTTTCTTACAAAAATGCATGGATTCACTACAGGAGGCATTTATTCACCCCCCGGAGCCGTGTGAGACACGTTTATTATGGATGCGCGTGCTTTATTTGATGACTTGTGGACTGTTCAACTGCAACACCCGCTGACTGCAATGATAGAGCTTGGAATAGCCAGGACAATTTTAAATATAACTCCGACTGGATTCATCTGAAAGAAGAAAGTCATATACAC
>NW_015656157.1:908311-922376 GCF_001515625.1 Sinocyclocheilus rhinocerous | reverse complement strand
GCATTACATAACTTGCTCACCAATGAATCCTCTGCAGTGAATGGGTGCCGTCAGAATGAAATTTCAAAAAGCTGATAAAAACATTACAATAATCCACAAGTAATCCACACCACTCCAGTCTATCAATTAACATCTTGTGAAGTGAAAAGATGTGTGTTTGTAAGAAACAAATCTATCATTAAGGCGTTTTAACTTTAAACTTCTGGCAAAAATATTATTCCATAATCTATAATAACGCTTCCTCCAGTGAAAATCTTCATCCCCTGTTGTCCTCTCACATCAAAATCCACCAACATATATGTAGAACTGTTTGGACTGTTTTTGCTTGTAAATGGTGATTGATCTCTGCATATTTCTCTTCTGATTCAGACTCCTGATTCAGATGTCTTAATGATTTCTTACAAACATGCAGCATTTCACTTCACAATACATTAATTGATTAACTGGACTTGTGTGGATTACTTGTGGATTATTGTGAGGTTTTTATCAGCTGTTAAGACACTCATTCTGACGGCACCCATTCGCTGCAGTGGATCCATTGGTGAGCAAGTGATGTAAGGCAAAATTTCTCCAATTCTGTTCTGATGAAAACAAATTTATCTTCATCTTGGACTGCCTGAGCGTCAGAAAATCTGAAACAGATTTTTATTTTTGGGTGAACTTCTCCTTTAATCTGAATTAAGTTTACAAAATGTTCAGGCTTTTTTTTTTTTTGGCATGAAAAATGAAAAGAACCAGGACAAATTTTGTCACACTAAAGATAAAATATATTAAGTTTTTACCTTTTTAAAACAATGATCTGATGATACTTAAATTTGTTTCTCTTAGAGAAGATGCTGGGCCAGATGGAAATACTGGTGATATGGAAGATGCCTCTCAAGGTTTGCCAATTAGGACTTCCATTCAACTCCAACCTCCATCGCCACCTGCAGTCATGGAGCTGGATAAACAAGGTATGCTCTACTAGTTCTTGGATATTATACTTACCTTTCCACATTCATATGAGTTAATGGAAACCATCCATTGGTACCAGCTTCTTAATTTTCGACCATCATTTATTTATGTTCATTTGTTTATGTCCAACATAATACAATTTTTTCCTGATTTTGGTCTGGATGGTCAATGAGTTATGATTTGTTTCATTGTTGTTTTCCATCTGCCAGCATTTTTCCCATTGTGTTTGTGTTGTTTTATGTTCCGTCGCCTTTCATTTGGTCATACGATCCAGAGGACAGCCTGAATTGCGCAGCTCAGTTTCATGGTCGGCCACGACGGAAACGCACGTCGCGCTTCCTATTAAAGCCCTGAGCTTCCAGCTCACTGACAGCCTAAAACTGACAGATACACAGGTAAAAACAGAAGTATAGATGTCCCAGGAAATGGATCATTCCTGTTATGCAGTACATTTTCATGCCCATATCATACATGTCTTCATATAGTGAATGAAATATTAAGCTGATATATATTATTATGCAAAAAATATTTAACTAATACAAATTTTTAAGTTTGAAATCATATTAGTTATATTTCATCATAATTAATATAGAGGTAAATTTAAAATAATTGTACTACTTTGGCTTGGGTTAATGTTGCCATTTTTGCTTTGCTCTTTAGTCATGTACATAAAAATGTGCAGTTTATTAAGAAGTATTCCTTAAAGTGTTTCAAGAAATAGTAATTTTTTCATTATATTTTATATAATCAAAATGTTTTAAACACAACTTTTTTGAGGATTTTTTTTTTTTTGTAATTATATTGTTTTTCCTGTGTCCTCAGTATCCTGTTCCATCCTGTTATTCACTTTAAAACATTCCACCGTTAGATAAAATTACAGAAATGTGCATATAAAAAAATTCAAAATATGGTTAAAAAAACCTAACTTTTGCTATTTGTTTACGTCAGTGTTATATTAGTATTATTTACAGTAATTGCTATTTTAGAATTTTATAACATTTTGAAAGGTTTTTTATATTTTCAGTTTTCTTTTAATTTTAATGCTTTTGCCATTTTTATTAGTTTTATTTTAAATATTTATATTTAGCTTTAATCTATTTCAGGTTTAGATTTAGCAGTTTTAGTACTTTAACCAACTTAAAATTAGTTATAATATAAACTTACTTAGTTGCCAAGGTAAATTTTTTTTTTAATTTTCAAGTTTTTCCATCTATACTATTTATAACTTACCTCAGCCTTATTTCAATTAACCAAAATTTTTTTTAAATAGTTTTAGTTAACAATAACATCACTATTATGATATCAAAAACTCAAAAGATAGTTATAAACTTTCAAGTCCCTAACTTTAGCTATTTGTTAACAACCTGTTCAGTTCCATCCTGTTATATTTTCATACCATTGTGAAAATAACTAAGCTGTAATTCATTAAGTTAAAGTGTCTGAACTTGACCAAAGCATATTTGTTAAATCTAATAACTGCATAACAGGTATGACCCAAACACTACTACAATAATAAACAGAGTGGAACTTCTTGAGAAGGTTCTTGCCAACGTACAACAGAAACTCATACATCTTTTATTTTTTCGGTTTTCCCTCAAATATTCAACCACATTTTCTTTATGCCTGTTCATTCTTCCAGGTTCTGAACGAAACAATGGAGAGATGGAACTATATGCAGGATCTTGCTCAAGCCCACAGGGGCAGCAGTCGTTCAGTCAATTCTCGTTTCACCCACCAGTGCTCCAGACGTCAGACGTGGCCTCCCCGTCCACCCAGCTTTACCTCTCCTCTCTCCCCTGTAGCCACTCCGTCCCTTCTTCTCAGCCAGACTCAGGGCTCCTTGGAGCAGGTTTTTACCAGCTACAACTGGGGTCTTTTCCTGAAGATCCTGCACCTGCTTGCTCAGAGAACATTGCCTCAAGAAGGCTTCAAATTGACTTTTCTACACCGTCCTCGCCTGTCCCATCCAACCCAGATTTTGGGATAATAGGTAGCCTCTTGTGCCCACCTTACTCCATCAGCTCCGCTCCCATCAAACACAGCGACTCACCCATTCACCGAAGGAAAACATACCAGATCTAAGCAAATATGACAACTCTCATTCACCTGGAAACTGCGGTTGCCACTTTTCAGGCTACGTAAGAAAAGCCTGAATTACAGGGATAGTTTGACCAAAAAAGAACATTCTGTTATCATTTACTCACCCTCATGTCATTCCAAAGCTGTTTGAATTTCTTCTGAGGAACACAAAAGAAGATATTTTGAAGCTGTTTTTGTCCATACAATGAAAGCCAACAGGGTCCAAAACTTGCACGCTCCAAAAAATGCATAAAGGTAGCATGAATTTAATCCAATGGCTACCAAAAGTGCACTAACTTTATCTAATCTTCAGATCTTTTTCTAATGTTCCCCATTGACTTAAATACTGAAGAAAGTAGGTAACTGGGTGTTTTAGGGAGCTGGTTGTCTCTGTCAAACTACTACATGCAATGAAAGTGTTTTTAACTACCTAATTTTAAGCAGCTTTGGAAATATGAGAGGGTTTACATCTCTTTGAGCTGTTTGGTCTCACTAAGACTCATTTTCAGTAACTGTTCAGTAATTTACTGCTTGTACAGTAAATTGTTCCTTTCATTACATGTAGATCTTGTAAACTTTTGAAACTTCAATTTTTTTAAGTCACTTATTTCTTTTTGTTAAAGGAATGGTTCACCCAAAAATGAAAATTTACTCACCCTCAGGCCATCCAAACTGTAGATGAGTTTGTTTTTTCATCATATTTGGAGAAATTAGCACTTACATCACTCGCTCACCAGTGGATCCTCTGCAGTGAATGGGTGCCGTCAGAATGAGAGTCCAAACAGCTGATAAAAACATCACAATAATCCACAAGTAATCCACATGACTCCAGTCCATCAGTTAACATCTTGTGACGTGAAAAGCTGCGTGTTTGTAAGAAACAAATCATTAATTAAGACATTTCAACTTCTGGACACCATACCAGCCCATAAACCATAATAACGCTTCTTCCAGTGGAAAAAGTCCATCCCCTTTTGTCCTCTCACATCAAAATACACAGACATATTTATTTAAAACTGTTTTGGACTGCTTTCACTTGTAAAAGGTGCTTGATCTGTGCATATTTTCTCACTGGAGAAAGCCATATATGGATAAAGGAATCATATTTTAGCGGGAAGCCATGGGTTGAAGTTAAGTGCATTTGTTTCTTACAAACATGCAGCTTTTCACTTCACTATACATTAATCGATTGACTGGAGTAGTGTGGATTATTGTGATGTTTTTATCAGCTGTTTGGACTCTCATTCTGACGGCACCCATTCACTGAAGAGGATACATTGGTGAACAAGTGATGTAATGCTGAATTTCTCCAAATCTGTTCTGATGAAGAAACAAACTCTTCTATATCTTGGATGGTCTGAGGGTCAGAAAAGTTTCAGCAAAATTTCATGGTTGAACTATTTCTTTAAAGCATAAAATGTTTCACTTTTAAAGAAGATATCATCAAGTGAACTGCTAATGCAGTCGCTTTGTCCTGTTGTTTGTTGTGATACCCTTTGTGGGATTCTAGCTTCCCGTCGTAGGTTCTCTTTGTGCAATAAAAAAAATACAAGTTCCTCAGGGGCTCCGATCGTTTCCCTCTCGGTCTGGTTCATCAGTACTTCAGTACTAAGTGTTGAAGAGGGTTTTTTAATGGTTTATGAATATACGCTCCACATATGCTTCGCCAACAAATGTAATCCTGATGTAAGTGGCGGATTCACTGCATTAAGTTTCTCAGGTTTTGCAGCCAGTTTGGGCATCTGTTGTATTTGCGTGAAGCCACAACCTGTCAGCTCACCGTACTACCCACAATCCTTCGCTACCCAGAGAAAACTGGCAACGTCAAATCTAGTGTAGTACCTCATTTGTGACTGGACTTCTGTTAGTTATGATTTGAAAGCATCATGTATCATCATCATCCATATCCCTGTACGCTTCAGTGTGTTTTTTAATTGTTTAGTGTGCTTTAAGTTTTGACTATAGTTTACACAAGGTTCAGAAGATACGAAAGGGAGGCAAACACTGCCTTGGCTTATTTCACTTTTTTTTTAAAAGCAATTTATGTATTACTGCTCCTGTTATATTGATTTATTGTACCTGTTATTATATTTTGTAAATAAGAATAAAAAATTAGAAAACAAACTGTTGTATAGTTGAGATACACATCTAATGACAACTAGCCCCAGGTTTACCTATCAGTATTCTTCATAATTAATTAATTAATTTACACTATAACATTAATAGGTTTGAGGTCTTTTTTTGTAAGAAATTAATAAATTTATTCAGCAAGGATGGATTAAATGATCAAAGGTGACCGTAAAGACATTTATAATGTAACAAAAGATTTATATTTTAAATAAATGCTGTTCTTATAAACATTCTTTTCATCAAAGAATCCTGAAAAAAAAATGTATCACAGTTTCCACAAAAGTATTAATAAATAAGCATCACAATTGTTATTGATGATCAGATGTTTCTTGAGCACCAAATCAGTATATTAGAATGATTTCTGAAACATCATGTGACACTGAAGACTGGAGTAATGATGCTGAAAATTCTTAAGGTTTTTCACAGGAGTAAATTACATTTTAAAATATATTCAAATAGAAAAAAGTTTTTAAATTGTAATAATATTTCACAATATTAGTTTTATCTGTATTTTTTTTTGACCAAATAAATATAACCTTAGTGACCATAAGAGACTTCTTTCAAAAACATTAAAAAATCTTACCAAGCCCAAACTTTTGAACAGTAATATATATAATTATATAATTTGTTATATTACATTTAATTAAATAACTTTAATATAATTGAGTTGTCTCTTTTCCATTAAGTCATAGTAAACTGACATCACATATTAATATTGAAGCATGAATACTTTTCCGTGCTCAGTTTTCATTTTACATCATTAGGTGATGTAAATATATGTAGACTGCTTATTAAAGTTATTACATCAACATCATTTTCGAACTCCTGTAGTAGTGTATTGTGTCCACTAGAGGGACACAATACACAGATTTACATACAAATGTCAAGCAAAGGAAGAAAGAAGCTGAACAGAGGCACAAGCTTCGATATAATCGGTATATTCTTGACCAGATCTAAAAAAACAAAAACAAAACAAAAAAAAACATTTGTATTTCTAATAAAAAGTAATCTGTCATTAAATCCAGTGACGTTACATCTCATTAGAATACAACAATCAGTTGCCTGTTAATCATCAGGGTTGCTTTTTTGTACCAGGACACATTATGAAAGCATCATATGGATGTTACCTTCATCTATGAAGCATTTGGAAATTAAAAGACCCAGGGGAACCAAAACATCCCTTTTAGTATTTTTAACAGCCATAAAGTAACGTTTCCCCGTAACGTTCTGGTAACGGTCTGTTAGTTGGTTGTATATAAACGAGGCCTATATTATTATTTTTTTCCCAAACATTTCTTAGCTGGGTAGGCTATGCTCTATGGTTTGTGACGATGTTCACACGTTTTAAAATAAATGGGTGTTCCCCTAACTTCAAAATTGTAAAAGCACATTATTTTGTATCATATATCATATTCTCAGAGGTGTGTTCAAGCAATCAACTAAAAATATTTTTCAATGAATGTAAAAACTATTTATCTATCTATCTATCTATCTATCTATATTCACACAGATATAGGTTACTTGTAAATCACCACATGGTCAACAATGGATGTAACTATTTAATGTGACAGATAAATGTAGTACAAATAATTGGCCAGGTTCATGTTTACGTAATGATATGCCATAAAAGTATGGATGTGCCATATTCCGTTGCTTTGCGCTTCGGCTCAAAGTGCAGCTGTGATTTGGCCACGCAGCGCGTTTGCGCAGGCGCGTCCCACACTCACTGGCAAGGTGTAGACACGGCGAGAGCGCGAGTGGGAACGCAGTAGCGTGCTTTTGGAAAAGAGGTGGATGCGTCTTCAAAAAACAGCCTGAGGGGTGAACACCAGTCCGTTTTTACAAAAGCAATATGTGCACCAACGCGGCACTGCCGTCACCCTTTGAAGTTCTTGATATATAAAGTCGTGAAGGTCTCGCGTCTTTCACCGTCACCTCTGAGCTGAAGTGAAGCGCGAACAGCGCAGGTAGAACAGCAGAGCCGGAAGAACTCGCATTACTGGTCGCGTTCGGTTTGTTTTGCTTCTTCCAAGTGGATTATCTTTGGTATTAGCTCATAAATGAAGTGAGTTTTAAAGTGCTAGTTTTCAAGCGCGTCCGAGCTAAAGAAATTATGACGGACTTGAGGAAAAATAAACTCTTCGTCCTGGTGGACGTGCTGTGTGTTGTTGTAGGTAAGCGAGTTCAATGTTTCAACGTTCAATGTCCTGATTTGAAGTTCATTTTTAAACGTGCAAGTTGTTGGTTGAATGCTTTTATGTAGCTTCCTCTATTTTAGTCAGTTCTTTAACGAGATTTCTCTTTTTAAACAATATAGGCTATTATGTAACTGACAGATAACAGACATGGAAAAAAAAGGTTGAAATGTATTTGTATTGTAAGGGAGAATAAATAGATTTTTAAAACATAAGCTTTTAAAGTTTTGTTTTTAAAATCTTTGTGTGACAACAATATGTAAAAATGTACATGTTTGTATATAGCTTCTGTGAGTGTGTGTGCGCGTGCATGAGACTGATATACTGATAATCTGATTGACCGATAAAATATAGGCCTGCATACATTCATAATGTGTGTGTATGTATACACACACGTGCGCTCACACACACATATCCTCCAATAGAATTTGTATCATTGTAGTCTAATGCTTATTTTTCAGTTATTAAAAAAATACTAGAAACTTGGCAACTATAATTTTTAAAAGAGACAAATAGATGGTCAATTACATTTAAATCAAACTTTAATTCTCTTTTGATATTTTTAATCAGTTTAGCTTTTCCCATAACCTGGCAAAACTGGCTTTGCACCAAATTGCAATAAACAATTTTGACCTGTTGTTGCTACAAATCTATGATGTCATGCATAATTTTAAGACCAGTCTGGCCTAGTTTTTGACTTTTGTCAATATGTTTTATATATATTATCTTACTCATTGTAACAAGCAAATGGTTTAGGCCATGTTCAACGTGTCAAGTGTGTTTGTGTCATGATAAGGGGATGGTCTTTAGATTTTCATGTTTAAATAGGCATTTGGAGGTGTGTTCTATGTGTTTACAAGTTGAGTTGCATTCATCCTGGCTTCTTTTCCTGGATTTTGCAAGTTCAGGAAGCTGAGTATTTGTTTATGGAAATGTGATCCAAGCCTGTCAGTATTTCCCAGTGTTTGGCAGCCTGTAGTGCCACAGAAATGTTCATTTTCTTGCATTTTTGGCTTTACTCAGGACTTTTTCTTGCAGACCAACCATGAGACAAAGTCCAGTGACCATAAACATCCTAACATAGTACCCATTACGGAAAGATTTGACTTGCCTCAGTGCTAAAGTGAGTGCGAACCATCTTGACAATTACTTCCTTTGGAAACATTGTGTTTTTCTTAACCGCATGAGGTAACCCTGGTCTGACGTTTGGGAGATGAAGTTTGTGCACCTGCCCTTTGAAGTCCTTTATTGTGTCTGTGTTCTCCAGCCTCCAGCATTAGATTTCATGAGGGCTAGAATGTGCCCTGCATGATCCTTCACCTTTAGTCTCAGTCTCAGACTACACCTTTACCATGTTGCACATCTCTATCTAGATGAAGTGACTGATTTGAAGTTATCTGTCCTTGTTGTGGACAGGGATGGACAATATTGTCTCATCTAGTCCATTAAGGGAATCAAACGGTGACATGTAGGACCATTTCAGATGTTTCTTACCTCGCATTTAGACTGTAGGAGGGTCAATGACAACTTGGAGAAAAGAAAACAAATCTAGTTTAAAGGGGTCATATGATGCGATTTCAAGTTTTCTTTTCTCTTTGGAGTGTTACAAGCTGATTGTGCATAGATAAGATCCCTGAAGTTGCAAAGACTAAAGTCTCAAAACCAAAGAGATATTATTTATCAAAGTTAAGACTCTGCCACGCCCCCCTAAAACGGCTCGTTCTAACACGCCCCCACATATCTACCTCACTATGTGGAAATATTTGCATAATGCGCCCAAATGTGCACGCAAAGAAAGAAGGCGTGGTTTCAGTAACCGCAGTTAGTGTTGAAGCAGCCATGTCAGGGAGACGCTGTGTGTTTCTAGGCGAAAGCAAAAGCACTTTATTTGGCCTTCCGAAAGTAGATGCATTTAGGAATCTTTAAGATTACTTACAACAGAACAGCAATGCATTTTATGGACGACCGTTTCGTGAACCTAGGAGAGGAGGTAATTCTGACTTTGCTATGATAATCTGGCGCTTCTGAATCAGCTACTGTTTTGTTATTAGTTTAAGTATTTGCTATTGACTGTTCAAATGTATGATGTATGAAGTTCTTAGACATATGCTCTTTGAATTCATGCTGGGTTTATATGCTTTTGTTAACAAATGTTTCAATGTAATGTCTGTAGCGCAGAGTTGTTATAGTTAACTAAGACAAACTATAAAAAATTTTTTTTGTTAATTAAGCTAAAATAAACTTATTTTATCAAGTTGCTAAGTAAACATTTCAAATTTGTTTTTTAAGCTTTAGTTTTCTGTCTAATGTTAATTTTTTTAAGTACTAAAATGACTAAAACTGAATCAAGTATAAATTAAAGCTAAATAGAAATATTTCAAAAATAAAAACTAATAATGAAATTACAATTATACACTTATTTTCACATAGCTATGAGAAACATTAAACATGGACCCGCGTGCAGTTGCCGTACTGTATTAAAGCTTTAATCAGGATAAATCCTTATATTAAAAGCTAACAGAAGCAGTAGCATTTACAAATAACAGCATATCTAAAAGTATGAGACAACAACAAGCAAAAAACATAGGCCTACCATTCAGTCAGTTTTCTGATAAAGATTCATGTATGGAAATAAAGGCACATCTGAGGAAGGTCAATAACTTCTTCAGTGTTTCATTCAGTGTTGCCCATAACTACATGAGTGTGTATGCATAATTTGGTTTCTGATTGATCTACAAGGACATTAAAGAGAGTGCAAAGTCCTGTAAATTTGAGATACTTGGCCTTGAGCTAATGAAAGCAAGCACAGGTGGAATTATTCGGTCATTTTTAAATAAATATCAGCCTCTCAGATAGCTTTAGTAACAACAGAAAGTCCCAGAATCCAGTTGAGTTCAGCTACTGGAGAATTTCTGTAAGTGTTTCTGGGCAGTAATATCCTTTTCCCAGCCCACCACCCTCTGCTTCTCTTTTCCTTCAGTCTAAGTAAACCTTCCCTCCACACAAACACAGTCTGGCTTTTGCTTTAGCTCACAAGCTAACAGTGTGTATTTTACTGCTCCCTGTATGCCGGTGTTTTTATGATTTTTACATCAATCATGGAGTATTGACAAATAATGTTTGACAGATAATATTCAGCGTCTATTCTAGTGCACTCACTGATACATCCACAAGTCGATGGTGCAAGATCATCGTTTTACTTCAGTGAAAGTGAAATGGATGAGCGTTATCTAAGCTTATCTGTTTAATATTAAGCTAAGCATTTGGCCCAGTACTGAGGGACTTTCCAGGCTTTTGTTCCTGGTATCTCTGGTGTACTTTTTAAATAAAGCTCTTTATTTAATAACTAATATTATAATTTGCAGTGAAGGAACATTTCTTGTTTTAGGAGATACCTTTTGTACATTTAATTTTATTGGTATTTTGTAAAATTGTCAATAAACAAAAATTGGCACACTGCCACTACTGCTCTCAAAAACGAAGTGTTAACAAACGAGTGATAAGAAGAGTACAATTTATCCATATTGATAAATTGTACTCTTCTGATCACTTGTTGTTTGCCTGACGAAGACCTTAGGGTCGAAACATTGTGATTTTAATAAACTGAGCACAGTAGTGGCAGTGTGCCGATTTTTGTTTATTGACAAGTGAAGTGTGATCGAGCCCCTGCCTAAAGTTTTTGGATGTGCGCATATTACACTCTTTATTTTGTAAAATTTCCACAGCATACAAGGATGCTTGTTATATTGCTTACAGAGCCTGTATGCAAACGCTGCTATCCAAAGTGACTTACAGATGAGTAATGTTAGAACGAGTGATTCATACAAAGGAGTTCTGAAACATGAATGCTGCAATAAATACTTTCTTCAGCAAAGTACAAACTAGAACAGACATTTACTTTACACAAACAAGAAGTAGTGAGAGTGTATTTATTTTCATGAAATGCTATAAAAATATAACTGTAAAATGCAAAAAAAACAAAAAAAACACTACTGTTCAAAATATTGATTGGTAAGATTAAAAAAAAAAAAAAAAGGTTTTAAAAGATGTCTGTTATACTGACCAAGGCTGCATTTATTTGATCAAAAATACAGTAAAAACAGTAATATTGTGAAATATTATAACAGTTTCTATTTTAATATATTTTAAAATGATTTTATTCCTGTGATGGCAAAGCTGAATTTTCAGCATCATTACTACAGTCTTCAGTGTCACATGATCCTATAGAAATCATTATAATATGCTGATTTTGTGTTCAAGAAACATTTCTTATTATTATCAATGTTGAAAACAGTTGTGCTGCTTAATATTTTTTGTGGTAACTAATACATTTTCAGGATTCTTTGATAAATCGAAAGTATAAAAGAACAACATTTGAGATAGAAATCTGTTCATTATAAATGTAAAAAAACTCGGCTGTTTGTGTAAAAATTAGAAAATCATTCCACCAGCGAGGAACAGTTTTTAGAATCATGGTATTATGGAATAACCAGCAAAGACATGTTGCCACACAATTTGGACTAATTTCCTAAAACTACTGGCAAAATAAAATTGGAGAATGACAAGGAAAAGTTCAGGCTGTTGGAACTGTCATGCATTATATTTCAGGTCTTGGTTAAACTTGTTCAGAAAGGTCTGCGTGAGATGGCAGTTGCAACATCAACAAAATTGTTCAGAAATTGGTCACATCATGAGACTATTAACATAAAAATGCTGTTACATTAATTACAGATTTTTTTTTAAAGCAAAACTCAGTTGCTACAGACTACTAGCATACTAGTTAACCTGTTTCCCACGCAATGTTATACATTTCCATGGCTTTCAAGAGTGTAAATCAAACACTAGCATTAGCGTGGGGAGGTAGAGGGCTGGGACGACAGACTCTGGTGTATGGTGAAAGGGAAGAGGAGGAAGGTGGGTGTTTCCTCTTGAAGTAGGATTCCAGACTCTCCTGCGAGGTTGTACGCTCAGCACATAGCTTCCAAATGAGTCAGGCGGCCTTGCCAAACTACAGCTCAGGGACTGCTGCCGGCAGACAGACCGCCCTCAAAACTCTCACTTAAGGGGTGACAGGGTTGTATTTTCGTTACACTTATGATGGTACTCCAAAAAAACCCACAAAGGAAGTCAAGAACATCTCATTTTCATCTTCAGAGCAGGAACAGAACGTGATCGTTGTGGGTTTGGCTCGTATGAATTATGCTTCGAATGTTGAAATGAAGCCAGAATGGATCAAGTCTGGTGTTGAAAGCTGAGTGTATTTGTTAATGCACCTTGAAACAAGTTAGTATACAAGATAAGTCAATAAAAACATAGGGTGTGTTTGATAATGAAAGGTGAAGGTCAAAGCTGACCCTAAGAAAAATAGGCTACTCTCTACCAACTGCGGTGTAGCAAAACCAAAGACAAGATTTTTTTTTTTAATGACTGAGTGGGTTTTTTGCCAGGGTTTTCTTGTTTCATTGGAAATGCACCAACTCATGTGTTCTTGAAACTGCAAGCATTCAGATTTACTGTAAATGTATGAGCTAAATGTTCTATGAATTTTAGTTTCTTGGACCAACATCATCATACCAGTGTTAGGAAAGCTACTTTGTTAAAAAAAGCTCATTTTTCTTTGTAGTTTATTTACTGAGTTTCTGAGTGAAAATTGTTTCAGAATAAATCCTACACCGTTTTGGGATTGTATATATATATATATATTTATTGTGTATATATATATTTATTGTGTATATGCATTGTAGTGTAGTTGGAAAAAGGTAGCTTGTTGTAAAAATCTACACTGGTTTGAGCTACTGAATGCTGAAGTTAAAGGGAAGGTTAACTCGAAACAAAAAAAATGTGCCATTGTTTATTGTCCCTCTATTTTCTATGGAATGTCAAAGCTGCTCTTCTCCGTACAATGAAAGTGAATGGTGACCACAGATTCTCACACATGACTTACAAAGAGTTGGAATATATAGTGTATAAGTCATACAAACTGCTTTCGTAATGCATATCCTTTGTCTTTATCGGAACTATTCAGTCTCTGGTCCCCATTCACTTTCATTGTTTCCAGACATTCTGATGAACTTCTACTTAAATGTTCTGCGTAAGAAAGAAAATCTTCAGGGTTGGGAATAACATGAAGGTGAGTAAACAACAGAATTTTATTTTGCTGTGAACGTTTCCTTTTGAATACTAAATTAAACTGCTGGTTTGGTGCAGTAATGGCTCTGGCATTCCTCCAGTGGTGTGAGGAGAAGCGTAACTGTTTCAAACTCTGTTAACTCAGATTACCACCAATCATCCCACATACTGTAACTGCACATCAGTTTGAACCAAATAAAGCAACACTCTGTTCTGCCCTTCGTATTTATAGTGTTTGTGAATGAGGGGGAGAATGCTCTCTAAACAAAGAGGAAAACATGAATGAGGTGGAGACTATAGGAGTGGCAAGCTTATTTTTGTCTGTGGGACGAGCAAAAGGATAACAAAAGGATGTAAATCTTCAGTCCTTCAACATTTCAGCAATCACCAACTCTAATTATCTCCTCACCCTCTCGGTTAAGTCACCATGTTGCAGTTTCGTTTAAATGCTGCAGTGACCTTAAAGGGATAGTTCACCCAAAAATGAAAATTGTCATTAATTACTCACCCTCATGTTGTTCCAAACCCATAAGACCTCCGTTCATCTTCGGAACACAAATTAAGATATTTTTGATGGA
>NW_015656157.1:897916-907897 GCF_001515625.1 Sinocyclocheilus rhinocerous | reverse complement strand
ATTAAAATTCTGTCATTAATTACTCCCCCTCATGTTGTTCCAAACCCATAAGACCTCCGTTCATCTTCGGAACACAAATTAAGATATTTTTGATGGAATCTGACAGCTCTCTGACCCTCCCATAGACAGCAAGGGTCCTTACACGATCAAGGCCCGGCCCAGAAACATAGCAAGGACAACGGTAAAATAATCCATGTGACATCAGGGGTTCAACCGTACCGCCATTTTGGAGAGTATCCACTGAACGTAAATTGCATATGCTGTTTTGTGTCAGCTGCGTCACGCAGATACGTTGTTTTCGTTCAAATCAAAGCGCAGCCAATGGCGATTCAATTGCCAAGGTGTTCGTAGAGGGCTGAAGCATAAACGATGTAAACAGCGTATCTGCGTGGCACAGCTGATTTAAGCAAAAGTTATTAGCAAAACTTTGAGTACCATCATGGCATGGTGCCGAAGACACATATCGAGTTTCGTAACGATTTGCCAATGCATTCGTAAAATATAGCATTTTACAACAAAATTCAAAATGTCTGACACCCAAAATGTCTGACATGGGAACATTGGGTATGGTTCGTCTCGGCATGCTGCACCGAATCTAAAGAGACCAGTTTTGTGATTTGTGGCCAAACCATTCAGAAGTTATAAGCAAAAATAGCCATTTTTTCATATCTCCCGACCACTAGGTGGTGCTGTGCCGAAACTGTGCCGGTTGCCTCAGGTCATGGTTATTATAACACTCATCTAGTTTACGCTAAAGCGTTGCGGAGATATAGCCTCATATTCATTTTTGCATGCTTTTCTTTGAATTCGTTCCGTTCGCGAATTATTTGAGAACGGTTTGATTAATCAACTTGAATTCCATAACTTTTTGAACGCATGGTCTGAAGATGATCTGAGCCAATTTAGGTGAAAATCAGACAAACCGTGTAGGGCGAGTTCGAACAAGTAGGTTTTACGAACTATTAAAAATTGCGAAAAAAAATTCTTGACCCGCAGAATTTTAATTTTTCATAACCTTCCCACAAGTTCTATGGGCTGCCATAGACTTCCAGAGCGGAAGAATAATAAGAAGAACGCCAACTATTACAATAGGTGCCTGGCCCCTAATGACAAGCACATTACAATTTTACACATTACATTTTAAATGAAACTAAAATAATAGTAAAATAACACTTTTGACAAGCAACATTTACAATGAATAATGACTTAAATTTCAGGCTATTCCTCACACAAAACTATTATGTTTAGGGCTGTAACTAATGATTATTTTGGTCATCCAGTAATCGGTTGATTATTCTGACGATTAATCGAGTAATCAGATAATTTTTGTGGTAATAAAAATAGACCCAAGCAAACAATAGACTTTAAAATGACTTAAAATACATATAGAATAGCAATGAGGCAATAATAATTGGTTCCCATAAAATATCAACAGCAAGTAATATGGTTTTATTGAACAAAACAGTTAAAATACATAATGTAATAAAACAAAATAATCATGAGTTATGTACATTGTTTTATATATCAAATACCTGCAGAGGGCACCAATGGCCTGACGATTTTTAGACTTTACAGCGCAATCTAATCCTTGTTTAATATTGAATAAACAACATTTAATTCAAATGTCCACTTAATCTTTAATATTTGGCCACTTCTTTGTGATAGATATGCTACAGATACTGTCATTTCTTGAACAAGAACATGCGGACATCAAAACATGCAAACTCAGAGCAAGGGTTTAACATTTTATTTTGAAATTGCGATGAAGAGTTAGCATATTTAGAAAGATAATGATGTATTGTGTTGGCGTATGTTTATAAATGATTTACCTTATGAAACTGATAGAATGGTGCACATTGTTCCCAGATGAACGTTATAAGTGGACAGCATCTGCAAAGATGGAGTTTGAGATGGTCTGCGCATGTAAATGATAACTGTTTGTGTGGAGCAGCATTTACTGTGACCGGAGCCACTCTGAGATGCACATAACCTACACGCATAGAAATAAAGCGCATATTAAACCCACAGCGCATATATTTAATCGAATCGCAGTTTTTATGAATTCACAATAGCACTATGCTTTATGATTTTTAAAGGGTTTTAATATTTTGTGCAGCCTTAGACACTGTGTAATAATGCTTTTCATAGATTCTTGTCCGTGAAATACGCCACTTGCGGTATTTTGCGAGTTAATCAACGTGCAAAATGCAATCGAGGATTTTTTTAATAATTGAGTACTCTAATTTAATCGAGGAATCGTGACAGTGCTAATCATATGACTTAGGAATACTTGGAATATAGAGTTCAAGTTGTATGAACTACTTTAATTTGGACCCCATCCACTTTCATTGCATGTAAGAGAGAAGTGTAAAAATTCTTAAACCACTTATTTCAAGGAAAAACTATCTGATTGTAAGCAAATGATGACAGAATTTTTATTTTTAGTTAAGAGGGACAGTCCATTGCTTTTACTCACATAGCACGAGGAAGAAAAAAATCATAAAAAGATCTCGTACCAAAATGGGGTCCCTTAATGTTTTACAGGAAATTTAACTTCCTGTACCTTCAAATGGAACTCATTTGTTTCAGGGAATGGTTGAAGGGTGACGGCTGGCAACTTGTGACGAGGTTCATTTTTCCATAAGCGCAGCCCCAATGAGTTGGGTGTCAAGCACAACTTTCTTCAAGCACATCTCGCCCTCTCACTTCTATGCACCACATCTCTCCCTGCAGTCCTCTTTCGTTGCGTAATTAAACGAATGCCGAGCTTACACCTTCCAACTGAGGCTTTGAACTTAAACCGTTTGAAGCTCTTCCACGATGACCCCGTTTAATGTACCTTACACTGACTTAATTCCCTGGATGCACAGTCTGGAAAATATTTCAGGAGTAATACTGATGAATTTCACTGAGTACCAGATTATACAGCTCAGCCTTTTTAAATGTAAAGATTACAGATTTTAGACTCAGTTCTCAATGTTTCTAGGAGTTTGTCATTAGTCAATGACAGTTTGAAATAAAAAGTACTCCTTTGGGTGAATTTGTTTTTAGTTTTCTATTCACCATTAAAATGTGCCTGTAGCAAAAACTGTTTTTGCAGCCTTACCTGTCTTTTTGTTTCCTAATAACGTGTCTCAACAGTTGAAAAGTTTTGAGAGGAAAAGGTAAAAATGAAACTCTGTTTTATTGGGCATTTATTTTGATTTGTTTGGAGTGTATTCAGCTGGCAAACATACAGAAAAGGCCATCCAAGCTCAGCTCCAGAACCTTTAAAGTGTCTGAATCTCAATGGAGTGCTAAAACTGTAGCCAGTGTTTTGGGGTCTCCCTCAACAGGATGGTCTATGAGGCCTGAGGGAAAGTTTCTTTTTCTTGCATTGTTCATAAAGAATTAATCTCCTTAATGGAAACAAAAATACAAGTTTCCATTCAGTAAACAATTTTCAGCAAGTGGATCATATTATTTTGAGAAAACTAGTTAGTGAACGATTTAAGGTGATGTACCAATTTTTGTTTTCTTTTAACAACAAAATAAAACAAAACATATAATTGTAAATATGTTTTGAAGAAAACCTTTTTGTTTTGTAAGATGCAAAACAAATGAAAAAAAAAACATTTGTTGTGTAAAGTGCATAACAAAAATACATGTTTGTAAATAAACATGTAAATTTGCATTATTTTTTTTTTAGAAAAAAAAACTTTTGTACAGGGCAAAACAAAACATTGTTCAAGAATTTTTCAAAAGTTTTTTAGTTTTGTTTTGTAAAGTGCAAGAAATGTGAGCTACAGTCTTGTATGAAAGGTGCTCTATAAAAAGTTGGACTATTTTCTTAAACTCAGTTAGCTCTTTATTTTTTACATACATATTATAAGCCTGTCATTTGTATACCTTAAAAATGGCCCTTGCAGAATAATAAAGATGAATAAACTACAAATAGGCTAGTTTTAGAGGCCTGAGTCTAATTTAATAGTAGTTAGAGGTTTTACTTTGACCTGAGGATACATTTTAATCTGGATTTTTGACCTAATTGTGAATCATTACTCCAACATTCAAAATCGTCTGTTCAATTACATACAACTTAATAATAATTACTTTTTGGGGGCCAGAGTTACATGAGCGGTATGGTTTTAATAGTGCGCCCCTGTGGATGTCAGCTTCAAGGTTTGTCAGCGCATTGTTTTGAGTGTGTGTGTGTATTGGCACTTTTCAGACCACAGTGTATTGAAATACAGTGTCATTTCAAACACCGTTGTTCTTTGTTTTTGGGAATACAAAGACACATTTATTTGTTCTTAAGTGCCTCTATGATTCTATTACGCTTTGTCTGTTGTCATGACAACATGAAGCTACATATTTACTATTTAGAATACACTGGAACTCAAAATGACTTGTTTTGGATATGTTGCACCATTGCATTTCAACTTATTTTTCAATGATTTAAGTTTCTAAATCTCTAGCGCCAAAACTTTTTAATTAAATTAAATTAAAGTGATTGGTAAATCAACTATTTTTCTCTCTCCCCCTATAAACTAACAACAAAAGATGAGTTTGAAAAACGGTAAACTAATTTTCTTGTGCGTTTCCCTCAGTGTTCTGCATGATTTCATTCCTCAGTTAGTCTGCTGCTTATGCATTGGTTATGAAATTCAGAAAAATTCAGTTTTAATCAACAGATCATATTTAAAAAAAAAAAAAACATCTACAAATTGTTGTTTTAAAACAAAAGAAGACAAAACATCCTTGTAAACACTTTAAAAATGTTTTGTTTTGAAGAAAATAAAACATTTGTGTTGTTTTTGTGTTATTTTGTAAGGTGCAAGTTTGAGCCACAATCTTGTATGAATGGAGCTTTATGCCCGGTTCAGGCTACATGATTTTAGCCCGATTTTGCCACGATTTGCTTGACGTAGGCTTGTTTTCGGAAGTCAGTCGCTAGTTCCGCCTTCTCGATGACATCACGCGCGTCATTAAAGACGGCACACGATGAATGATCGGGAAGCAACGTGTAGTCTGACATGTTTCTTGTCCACGACATGACAAGATTTTAGGAGTCAAAATCGTGTAATCTGACACAGTGACTATCATGACCAACAAAAATATAGTGTAGTCTGAACCCGGCATTAGAAATGTTTTTTAGTAGTATATTATGTGATTATTAATTAGCTCTTTATGTACAGATTAAAAACTTGTGTATTTTTAAAGACCCTTGTAGAATAATATTGAAGAAATTTTTTAAAATATGAAAACTGCCTGGGTGAAAGCAGCTCCTTCATATTGAGCCCAGAGTTAAATTTGTGACAGACCTGACTGTCTGTCTCTCAGATCCTTTTGTGCATTGTAATACCGCAGTGGTATAAATGGCACTGGAGTGGTTCTGGATTTGTGTGCTGGACATCAATATTTAGACATACTGAGTCAACCAGATTATCCAGAATCAAATTGAACATTTTGAACTGCATGTTTTCCTGCTGGTGTAGCATCTTTCTGATATCTCTACAGGTCCTTGGCATTCATAGCATACCTAAAATATCTACAAATGCTATAGATCCCATTCATTTTCTGGCAGTAAAGATACGCAAACTTACTACAACACTATGCTTTTATACACCCACTTTATCAACAGAAAATGGATTTACAGGAAGTAGCATTGCTCTTACTGTTCTCTTCAGTTGCTGTGGCTCAGGATCACATGGTTGCCAAGTGATTTTGTAACATTTCTGAATGTCCCAAGGGCATTTTCCATTCATTAAAAGATCACGCTGTGGCTACATTCAGACATGTGCATCTCCAGCCACATCAGTTCGACCAAGGCATTGTGGAAAGGATGTCTGGGCTGTGGATGTGTATACGGTCATGTTTATGATATGGCTCACAACGTGTTTTGGGTTAAGACAGCGTGGTCAGGTGACTTCCTCATAACTGTGGGATAAAATTCCATGTGACTCTTTGGAAAAAAGAGGTACTATAAATAGTCACTGCTTCCATGGCAGAATTCAGATGTTGTTCTGCGATTTATTAAAAAAAATAAAAATTGAAAAGCTGTGCTGCATTTCATGAAATCATCTAAGATGCATAAAGAACTGCTCCAGTTTTATTTATTTATTTGCTTTATACATACACACACACACACACACACACACACACACATATATACATATACACTCACTACTGGTCAAAAGTTTGGGATCGGAACGATTTTTTATGTTTTTTACAGGAGTTTCTTATGCTCATCAAGGCTGCATTTATTTGATCAAAAATACAGGAAAAAATTTAATATTGTGAAATATTATTATGATGTAAAATGACGTTTTTCTATTTTAATATACATTCAAATCTAATTTATTCCTGTGATGCAGAGCTGAATTTTCAGCATCATTACTCCAGTCTTCAGTATCACATGATCTTTCAGAAATCATTCTAATATGCTGATTTATTATCAGTGCTGGAAACTGTTGTGCTGCTTAATATTTTTTTGGAACCTGTGATACTTTTTTTTCAGGATTCTTTGATGAATAAAAAGTTAAAAAGAAGAGCATTTATTTAAAATAGAAATATTTTCTAACAATATACACTACAGTTCAAAGGTTTGGTGTCAGTAAATTTTTTTTTCTTTCTTTTTTTGAAAGAAATTAAAACTTTTATTCAGTAAGGATGTGTTAAATTGTTAAGAAATGATAGCAAAGATTTATATTGTGAATAAATGCTATCGCATTATTTACAAAAAGTATCGCAGTTTCAAAAAAAATATTTGGCAGCACAACTGTTGCCAACATTGATAATTCTAATAATAAATCAGCATATTAGAATGATTTCTTAAGGATCATGTGACACTTTATACTGGAGTAATGGCTGATGGAAAGTCAGCTTTGCATCACAGAAATAAATTATATTTTAAAGGATATTAAAATAGAACCCATTATTTTATATTGTAATAACATTTTGCAAGATTACAGTTTTTTTCTGTATTTTTGATTAAATAAATGCAGCCTTGATGAGCATGAGACTTCTTTAAAAAACATTACAAGTCTTACTGAACCCATACTTTTGACCGGTAGTGTATATATAGCATATGTAAATTCATAATTAAATGGATGGAAAATGTGCTTGTTATGAGAGTAATGTCACAGTGGGCACTATTAAAACCATGCAAGGTCAAAAAACTCTTTAATTTTCTTCCAAAAGTCTCATCCTTTGGAAGTGAAAATAAACTGAATTTACTTTCACAGCGCAGAGCACTGCTATGTTATCCACACAAACGCGCTACAGCGTTTGAGAGGGGGGGGGTTCAAGTTTTTGCGGGATGTCCATGCAAAACAGGCAAATATGGTAACTCGGGACGTGAATTTCACGGAAATGGGATTCGAATTTTAAACGACTCGTTTTAGCGCTTCAGAGTCAATTCTTTCTTTTGAGAGGCAATAACTTTATTTATGATGCACTTTCAGCTTTACAACTTTGCAGACTGTTTACATTCACATACAGCTACGCTAATTATAAATAGTTAGCCAATTATTTGTTGTTTTGAAATTAAGGTAATTAGAAATGTTTGAAAAAAAATGCTTACTTGTCATGTAAATTTTATCTTATTTTATTTAAAATATGACCTAGCCAGTCTTCAGGATATTCACCCTGTATATTCTCCACATAAGACAATAACTTCTCATTTAATAAGCATTATCGCTTTAAATTGCTTTATTTATTTATTTGTTTATCTATTGTCTCATCTTCTCTTTCCTGTAGCTTCTCTGCCCTTTGTGATAATGAATATTGTGTCCCAGCCATATGAGCGAGGCATCTACTGCCAGGACGAGAGCATTAGTTACCCTGTAAAACCAGACACAATCACCCACGTGACACTGGCTGTAGTCACCATCACCTGCACTATCATCATCGTGAGTCCCTCATTCATTGATCTCCATCATCCCTTCCATGATCTTATCCCATGAGTCACGCGCTGATTCTCAATAAAGTGTCCGTTCATGACTCTGCACAGCAGAGGGTTTTATTATGCACAACAACACAGCGTTATGTGCTCATGGAATTGTTTGACATATTTACAACTAACTTAACTGTTTTAATCTTTGTTGCAAGCTACAGAAATGCATATTTTCTTCTGTTCCTCTAGACATCATCGGCTGAAGCATATCTGGTGTACAGCAGAAAAATTCACTCCAACTCGACCTTTAATCAATATGTGTCAGCCATATATAAGGTGATGGGTGCCTTCCTGTTTGGGGGAGCCGTCAGCCAATCATTGACGGACTTGGCCAAGTACACCATTGGGCGACCACGCCCACATTTCTTAACAGTATGTGCTCCCAAAGTCTGCAAAGGATACGTGGCCTCGATCAACTGCACTGGCGACCCACGTGATGTAACTGAAGCCCGGTGTGCTGCTTATCATAAATCTTTTTAATGGCTTGATTTCAGTGAATTTCTTTTGAAACTGTGTGATTTGTGTGTTGTAGGTTGTCCTTCTACTCAGGCCACTCCTCCTTTGGGATGTACTGCATGCTGTTTCTAGCGGTGAGTGCTATAGCAGCTAAATGCTAACCCTCTAAACATTAAACATTTAAAGGGGTCATATGATGCTTTTTTTAAAGATCATTATTTGGTGTATTTGGTGTAACAGAATATGTTGACATGCTTTAATGTTCAAAAAACACATTATTTTTCAAATACTGTACATTATTGTAGGTCCTCTATGCCCCGCCTCTCTCAAACGCTTAGTTTTCTACAAAGTCCCTCCTTCCGACAAGCGCAGTCTGCTCTGATTGGCCAGCTGACCCAGTGCATTGTGATTGGCCGAACACCGCAAGCACTCGTCGGAAATGTAACGCCCCTTACCATAATCGCGAGCTTCATCTTTCAAAATAAATGTTAAGACAGTAAATAATGTCAGTTTTACCATCAGTTCAAGCCCAAAAGGGGAATAGAGTCGCGTGACAGACACAGTGATGAAGCTGTTATGTGTTTGCAATCCACGGTCCACACTGCTGACTCCTCTCTGATTCAACACTAACTGCTGTTACTGAAACCATGCCTTCTTTCTTTGCGTGCACATTTGGGAGGCATTATGCTAATATTTCCACATAGTGAGGTAGATATGTGGGGGCGTGTTAGAACGAGCCGTTTTAGGGGGGCGTGGCAGAGTCTTAACTTTGATAAAGAATATCTCTTTGGTTTTGAGACTTTAGTCTTTGCAACTTCAGGGATCTTATCTATTGTAACACTCCAAAGAGAAAGGAAAACTTGAAATCGCATCATATGACCCCTTTAACAAAAGTTTGGGGTGGGATTATCTGTTTTTGTGACCAATGGTAGAAGGGGGAAAGCATTCGGGAAACCTGTTTGAAAATAGTCATTAATTCTGCTGTAGTATTTGATGTCAATATAGGCATTGAATGCAGTGACATTTACTGGTGTTCAATAAATTTAAGGCAAAATCTAGTTATTCGTAGGAATCCACGCGATCGGGAATTTCCAGCATGAAAGATTTCCTCACAAAGATTTTGCATAGTTCAAATTGGTCATGCAAATTCACTGCATTGACCAACAGAAAGCTGCTTGGTTTGAAAGTGACTTTTTTGTGAGGTCAGTCATTCTTGAGAAGTGGGACAAAACAGGGTGCAAAATTGAAAAAATAGAACCTTATACTCAGACAAATGAAACTACATTTATGTATCTTATATGTACTAAGCTACTGAGCTATGCTTTGATACAACCTCCCAACTTTTCTCTTTTTTTAACAAAATGTGCTTTTTTACCTTGAACTGTGTAATATAATTTCAACTTTATCTTTAACAGCATTCAAGATGTTTTTAACATTTCAAAACACATTCTCGTGTTAGCAGACAGATTACACTTTCACGTGACCAATAATTCCACAACAAATATAAAATATCATAATGAAATATTATCAAAATATTCAACTGACGGAGTTGACACATCTGACGGAGGTGACGAAAACCTGAATTTGTA
>NW_015656157.1:865991-897302 GCF_001515625.1 Sinocyclocheilus rhinocerous | reverse complement strand
TATTGAATGTCTGACGGTGTTGACAAAAAGTGGGGACGCAACTTTAAAATCTTATTAAACATGCATGTGTCATTAAAAAAACAACCTTGCTTTGATAGGAGATATTATTAAGTGTTGCTTTTGATAAAACAAGCTCTTTTTCATCATAAAAAAACATTTTTATCCATTTTATTGCATATGAATGATTGAACCCTTCTCTGTGGACACAGTTTTAGACGTAGTGAGAGGACATTAAGAAACACAGATTTGGTATAATGAGAAAATTAAATTGAAGGTGATAATTGTGTTAAATACATTCTATTATTAATCCCTCATGACATTTAAAATTGAAAATATTTTTATTTTTTAAAGCTAATAGCAGTTACCCTTGCTGGACCTGTTTTATCCCACGTCTCAAGAATGACTGAGCTACATTTGACAGTGGACCTTTTTGCCTATTCAATTTTTGCTGAAATTTTGCTAATGTGACCGCACATTGAGGCTTATTAAGGAGCAACTGTTTTTTGAAGCACATGGATCATGGTATAGATGTGACATAAATCAGAAACAATGAGGAATATATGGTGTAGGAGTTCAAATTTTTTACAGGTATTTAAAATAATCATTTTGTTGTGGGGTTTGCAAACTAACTGGAACTAATTTAATGCAACTGTCAGAGATCAAAACAATAAAAAGTAATCTCTGAAATCAGCCGAGACAGGTTCTGCATCATTCTTAGTACAAAATGGTTTCCTGGTTAATTACAAAGCAAACATATAAATATTAAATGCTTTTTAGAGAGCCTTCTGAGATAATGCTAAACTGTTAGCATTTGCTATTTCCCAAAGACTAAAGAAAATTAAAGCTGTTAGTGTAGTTTTTTTTTCTTTTAATTTTCTAATCTTCTCAACAAATTCAATCATTATAATTCCTCTAATGAAAGTCACCTCTTCCTCTTTTCTCTCACAGTTCTATGTTCAGGCCAGATTGAATGCAAAATGGGCTCGTCTCCTGAGGCCCACTATCCAGTTCTTCCTGGTGGCCTTTGCTGTGTATGTAGGTTACACTCGTGTGTCCGATTATAAACACCACTGGAGCGACGTGCTGGTGGGGCTCCTCCAGGGGGCGCTCATTGCAATTCTCACTGTAAGTTAACCCTTTTTTCCTTTAAATGGTTAGTTTACACAAAAAATAGCCAAAATAGTCATCATTTCCTCAACCTCATGTTGCTCCAAACCTGTATAACTTTATTTCCTCCAATGAAAACAAACATTTTAAGGAAAATTTATTAATTTCTTTGCAATGGAAAAAATGATGAAAACAAGTAAAATAAAAGCATTTTCTTTACTGTACTGATTTTCTTGACCCCTTTTCTGATCCAGTGTCATTAAATGTAACATTTGGATGTTATTACTGCATAACTGCTAACAGTCATTGTCTCTTACAGGTGCGATACGTATCAAATTTCTTCAAGGTCCGTACTTTTCCTCAGTGCTCAAGTCCAGAGACAGCTGAAAATGAGGAGCGGAGACCAAGCTTACATTTAAGTGCGGTAGAGCACAATAACCATTTAGGCTATTCTGGACCTGTGTGAAAGAAATGAGTCCGAACACTACATCTCCCACAAACCACTGGACTGACGGGAGGGGGCGAAGCAAAACTGCACATGCTCACAATGGTCCTCCTTGGAAAAAAAAATAACTTTAGTTTCTCTTCCTTTCCTTTGAATGAGAGAGAACTTGTTATACATATTTAATCCATTTATTTTAATCTGAATGATTTGCCAAAGGGCCGGATCAAAAATTTTTTTTTTTATTCTATAGACCAGGTTTTATACAAAGTCATGTATGGCATGTATAATCTTATTTGAATTGTAAATCTTACTGTTGTGTAAATAATGGCTTGCTTTTCTCATATCATTTGACAAACCAAACAATCCCACATTCTGTAGTTAAAAATGTCAGAAATCACTTCGTGTTACTGCATTTATAATAGTATGTGCCTTAATTATATAGTAATCTGGACTGCAGATAATGAATAATGTAAATATTTTGTTAGGATATCTTTTTTTGTTCCCCTACGTTTAAAACTTAATTTTTTCCCCCAATTTTTTGCATTTTAAAAAAGCTGGCTTTATTGAACTTTCGAATTGTTGTTTGCATTTGTCCAAATTCCTATTAAATATTTGTAATATTAATCTGCTTTTTGGTTACTGAATACTGCATTGCTATTTTTTAAATATATTTTTTTAGATATTACTACCTAAAGTATAGTCTATTTTGATTACATTTGCATTCTACTGAAAAACATCAGCATGGTACATTTAATGTTTGCATATTCTGTTAGCATATTTTAATTGAGAAGTACTATGTCAATAATATTGTGTTTATGTAGGAATGAAATCAATCCTCATGTAAACTTTAGTTTTACATACCGAAAAGGACATATCAGCCCGAAGTGGTTGTCAAACACTTTTGATCTTATTTGGTTTGCAAGCGTTGTTTACTTTAGCCATGTTCTGTTGGGCACTTTACTGTCAGTCCAGCACTGCAGTAGCCATGAATTTAATGTTGACCATTTATTTAGCCACAGCCATGACTGCAAGTGAGATTGTCAAAATGAGTTAGTCAGCTTTCTTTCAAAATGAAATCTCAAGAATTCAATGATTAGACCACCAATTACAATAGCTATGTTTCCGTCACCCTGTTTTTATCCGCATTTTGAAGTATCACATCAGAAATTAGTGATGGAAACAAATTTAGAGAAAAAAAAATCCCTTCATTTGCAAAAAAGTTTTCACGCTCGCTTGAGGTGGTTTTTGACTTGTGCGAAAAAGAGTTAATGTGAATAAAGGGAGATGGAAACTCATTTACAGAATAATTTCCTCCATGCACATCAAAAAAAGTCACGTGACTTTGTGCTATGGGATGGCATAACCTGACTAACCAGCAGACCGATCTCATTGCACAGCATCTGAAATGTTGTTATAGTCGTTCTGAAATGCCTGAGCAAAGTCTATCCCCAAAATATTTCTGTATTATTGCCTTCCAGAACAGTCTTACATGACTGCGTTCCCAAACAGCAGCATCCACCTCCGAAAGCAATGACCGCATTTGTTTCGACTGCTCGCTCTGAGGCGCAAGTAATTTATTATATATGAAGGTTATTATATTCAGTGGCTTCTCCTACTTTTCTTAGTGATATTTAGTGCCAGTTTATCAGGAAGTGACAATTTTGTTCTCCTTGACTCATTGGATAGAAATGGTGCTTTATTTGCGATATTCCAATTTTGTGCATAAGTTAAATTCACAACTTTGAATGGAAACATAGCTAGTGCCAGATCAAGGTGTTCAACACTGTTGAATAATCATATTCTAATGCTAGATTGTTACATAATAAAATTATATGTAATTTTAATTATATGTATCATTTTAATACATTATAAAATAATGTATTAAAAAACATAAGCCTAATTAATATAATTAACTCTTGCTCACATTACATCTTATAATATTATTATATAACATTTTGCACTGATTAGGTGGATGTGAGTGGCCAATCTGTAGTTGCACAGTCAGCTCTTTATTTGTGTTATAACACAGTTACTTAAACCACTGATCATGATGGTAACAAAGCTTCCATCCTACCCTTGTGTTCCTAAACTGCAATGGTAGGATAAAAAAAACCCTCTTGCTACTCTATATCATGTTGTGTTCCTTTTATCTCAAATGTAAGTTGTTATTTTGTGGGTTTCCATCTGGCCTGATTCCTATCAGCTTATGTAAGATTGGGCTCTAAATGATGTCAAGTTGTTCTAACATATTTAGCACCTTTATTCCTTTGGGCATGATTTTAGGTCTATTGTCACATTACTGTGTTTTGAGCTATTTAAGCTGTATTGTTGGCAACGGCATCTCCTCAATAATTAATTTGGGCTTAAATCATTGCTTGTCACATTCCGCAAAATTCCTCTTGTCCGTTGTTTTGCTCTCTCATTGATAAGACATTTAGATTTACCACCTTAAAATACACAATAGTGTTAAATGCTGCAGAGTTGGATTCACTAAGATGAATCTTTTAGTTGGGTGAACTGCATTTTATGTTACAGCCTATATTATGTTGGATACTTTCATGTTTTATTTGACAAAGTTCGTGTTTGCTAACATCATTTCGTACAGGGCCATTGAAAACGGCTCTGATTTGGTGTTCCCTCAAAAGACAGTTGTTTTTATACTGCTATTTATTTTTACACTCAAAATGTCTTTAGAAATTATTTTAAAAAACGTACCTGTATATTATCGTGGTTGCTTTCACCACAATATATAACTGAGACGTAATGGCGCCAGTCCCGTTTGCAGGAAACACAGTGCGAGTCCGTTATTAGTAGCCCCTCCCATTTCATGTTGATACGAGGCATGAGTAGCGCTGGTTTCTGTTCCACCAATGAGCGGACCGATATACAGCGATGCTATGCAAATTAGGAAACACCCGACCGCTGAATGCCGCGATTGACCAATCAGAAACAAATAGTGCAGAGCGTCGCATAATAAGCAATTGTAATCGCTGAATTTATTAAACAGGAAAAGAGGGCTTATTTTCACTTTAAATTATTATTGGTGGTTTCTATTATTTATTTATTTTAAAATTGTTTACAATGTTTGTGAAATGTCAGTAGCCTCTTTGGTACTATATATCTTATAACTTGTCACACGTCATTGTTCATCTTCAAAATGTCAGGTTTTCTCGTTTCTGCTTATAAATACAAGCCCAGCAGCTACAAAAACATACTAAAATTATTATAATCATTTTCTGTAGAGTTCATTATTGGTCAAAAAAGGCCCCCTTCCTTTAGGAAAAATGGAAGGTGTACGTATATGTGGCATATAGCTAGCCTGGCAAAAGTAAATAATCCAGAAGGGATCTGCCGTCTGACTCCTGTTCATTTTGAAATGCACAGAGCTGGAGGCCCATAGAGACAATGCTACACTTCTTTCAGCTCAGGGGTCAGTGATGCCTGGCTCCTGGCCATACCCACCACCGGCTGGATGGGTTTATATATTTATACTCGCTCACTGTTGCTGCTGTTCTCTGCGGCTCTGTGAGGAATTATAACAGGTAAAACACATTGGACAGTTGTACATTTGCGAGTGGTTGAAAGTAGTGTAAAAGGGAGAAATTAAACAGCTCTTTGACTAGCCAAAGCAAAAATGTTTCCCCATTTAATTATATTTAAAAGTTCAAGGTAAACTTTTTCATTGCTTTTATTAGATTATTATTAAAGTAACTTTGATGCACAAATGCTTGATCCAGTGAACACCTGGCCTGACCGACCAAATTTCCCTCATACTACTAATAACAACACCCTGACTATTAATTCAGATACCCATATCTAAAGATGCAGTGGTGGTCAAGTAGACTTGTATCCTTAATAAATTTGGAATTTTGCACCTTCAAATTAGTAATGTACATTGTACCTCTGAGCCAGAAGGCCAGACATCCGGCTAACTAAGGGGACGTTTGGCTCCTGGTGAGGTCAGAGGGTCCACAAGAGAAATCTGGACTGGGCAGCAGTGGAAAATACAGGGTCTGTTAACCTGCCAAGTGGGCTGCAGATAGTGGTTAAAGGGGGGAAAATATGAATACTATGGCTGGACAGAGGAAACAAATTGAGTATTTTAAGATCCAAAAAGTTAATGCTTGGAGGAATACTAAAAACAAGAGGACATAGAGCATACATGTGTAGGGGTTTCTACCAGAAGTTAGCTAAATCTGACAAAACATTTCTTTGGGTGAATCTGAAAATGTCCTGAAGGGTTAAATGATTTATACATAAAAAAAACCCGGCAAAAAATGTTTTATACAACAACAATAATAACAACAACAACATCAATTAATTAATTAATTAATTCCTATACAATCTCCTTATTAGAGTGGCAGTAAAATTATAAACTCAAATCATGTCCATTTCCCCACATTTATGTAATATGTGATATACTGACTCCTCCTGGACATTTGAAGTATAACACCTTAATATAACTTCCTTAATAAAACTCTACTTTGGAATTTTAATTTATTGCATTATTTAGGAGTTATTCCTCAAAAGTTTATGTGGTCAGACGATCAAAATTCAAGATTTTTGTACTCGATTAACGTCGATTAAAAATTTAATTTATACATGAATACAACTGTATTCATTCCTGAGATGATATCTGGACACCACGCGCTGAATTATGTCACAGAGTGAGACTGTCAAAGTGTAGCATACAATATTTTAAATATTTATGATATAATAATATCTACGGTTTCATTTACGAAACGATTGGTTAAAAATGATTCTAAAAAAATTCACAGTTAAATATGCTAAGTAATCATAGTCATCAAATTAATCGTGGACCACACACGTGCTCTACTGTCCTGATCGTTTACATAGAAATATTGTCGAGTTCTACTTGTTTTCTGCATATTACCTATTCGCGATGCTTAAAAAGAATTAAACACTAGGTTCTACCGAGATTTGAACTCGGATCGCTGGATTCAAAGTCCAGAGTGCTAACCATTACACCATAGAACCACGTGCACTACAGCCTGCGCCATAGTGTAATATCTGAAAGAAAAACAATGCTTATTGAACATCACAACATGACATGGCTCAAGATTTATGTATACACTTGTAATCTATAAAACATAGTTAACGTTACTTAACACAAAAGATACCCTATATGTTAAGATAACGTTTTATCGTGTCTTCCCAATTTTGAGTGACATTGTAGTGTTGATTTTTCTTTCAACAAGTACGAAATGTATCATTTTGTTTTACTATTAAAGTGATTAAACTATAATTAATTTATCGCGCAAAACAACAACAAAACACCGCGAGATACACGAGCTAAGCTAAAGTTAATACACTTGGTAGCTCAAGATGAAGACGAAGACGTACCAACCGTGAAAATCGAAAATCTATGTGAAAAATAGAAAGCAACATGTGAAGATTGCAATTACGCCCACGGTCAACATGTTTACCACACTCCCATGAATTTGAATAGTAATCTAATCTGACACCCTCACTTTTGCAATACCGCGATTGAACTGAAGGGGGCAGCCGGAGCTCATAACACATATGGCGTGTGTTATTATTATTATTATTATTATTACAGCGATTGCAGTCTTTATTAGAAGCAAATTAGGACATTGACAATTTACGACAATGACAACACAAATTAGGCCTTTTTTAAATCAATACAAATAAATAAAAAAGCTTCATATTTTAGCATAGCATCTTGCTAAATCACTTTTACTTGCAATATGTCATTAAGACAGTTTTAGGAAAATGTCATCACACGGTTGGCTCATTAAAATGTCAGAAATACAATAATAATAATAATAATAATAATAATAATCATAAAATCCATTTTGTATTTTCTATTGTCAATATAACACTGGATATGAATTTGTTCAAATAAAGATGTCCATTTCCCCACATTTATGTAATATGTGATATACTGACTCCTCCTGGACATTTGAAGTATAACACCTTAATATAACTTCCTTAATAAAACTCTACTTTGGAATTTTAATTTATTGCATTATTTAGGAGTTATTCCTCAAAAGTTTATGTGGTCAGACGATCAAAATTCAAGATTTTTGTACTCGATTAACGTCGATTAAAAATTTAATTTATACATGAATACAACTGTATTCATTCCTGAGATGATATCTGGACACCACGCGCTGAATTATGTCACAGAGTGAGACTGTCAAAGTGTAGCATACAATATTTTAAATATTTATGATATAATAATATCTACGGTTTCATTTACGAAACGATTGGTTAAAAATGATTCTAAAAAAATTCACAGTTAAATATGCTAAGTAATCATAGTCATCAAATTAATCGTGGACCACACACGTGCTCTACTGTCTTGATCGTTTACATAGAAATATTGTCGAGTTCTACTTGTTTTCTGCATATTACCTATTCGCGATGCTTAAAAAGAATTAAACACTAGGTTCTACCGAGATTTGAACTCGGATCGCTGGATTCAAAGTCCAGAGTGCTAACCATTACACCATAGAACCACGTGCACTATAGCTTGCGCCATAGTGTAATATCTGAAAGAAAAACAATGCTTATTGAACATCACAACATCACATGGCTCAAGATTTATGTATACACTTGTAATCTATAAAACATAGTTAACGTTACTTAACACAAAAGATACCCTATATGTTAAGATAACGTTTTATCGTGTCTTCCCAATTTTGAGTGACATTGTAGTGTTGATTTTTCTTTCAACAAGTACGAAATGTATCATTTTGTTTTACTATTAAAGTGATTAAACTATAATTAATTTATCGCGCAAAACAACAACAAAACACCGCGAGATACACGAGCTAAGCTAAAGTTAATACACTTGGTAGCTCAAGATGAAGACGAAGACGTACCAACCGTGAAAATCGAAAATCTATGTGAAAAATAGAAAGCAACATGTGAAGATTGCAATTACGCCCACGGTCAACATGTTTACCACACTCCCATGAATTTGAATAGTAATCTAATCTGACACCCTCACTTTTGCAATACCGCGATTGAACTGAAGGGGGCAGCCGGAGCTCATAACACATATGGCGTGTGTTATTATTATTATTATTATTATTATTACAGCGATTGCAGTCTTTATTAGAAGCAAATTAGGACATTGACAATTTACGACAATGACAACACAAATTAGGCCTTTTTTAAATCAATACAAATAAATAAAAAAGCTTCATATTTTAGCATAGCATCTTGCTAAATCACTTTTACTTGCAATATGTCATTAAGACAGTTTTAGGAAAATGTCATCACACGGTTGGCTCATTAAAATGTCAGAAATACAATAATAATAATAATAATAATAATAATAATCATAAAATCCATTTTGTATTTTCTATTGTCAATATAACACTGGATATGAATTTGTTCAAATAAAGAAAGAACTGACAGGCAGCCAAGAGAATAATTGATACACATCTATGATTATAGAGACATATCTCTAGATATGCAAATACATTGTCTTGGTTCCAGGTTGAAGCATCATTTTTGTCAGTATGAATCATTTTAATTATACTTTGAATAATTAGTGCGGAGGAATTTCTGGTTCCTGTGTTTTGAGGTTCGCTCTCCTGTGAAGGGTGCAAATGTGCTTCAACGACAGTGTGTGTGTGTGTGTGTGTGTGTGTGTTTGGATGCTGATGTGGGTCATTACCCCTTCTCTGCCCCCTGGGGAAAGCAGGAAAGAGGAGGAGGGATGGATGGGGGGAGAGTTGGAGGATAGGAGGGGGGTTCCCAGGGGAGGAGAATCCAATAAATCAGCCCGCCGTCTCCGTGCTGACATGGGGCTTGTCTGTGAGGGGTGTGTGTTTGTGTGTATGTGTGTGTGTAGATGGGATCACAACAACAGCATAGCCTTGTCTGGCTGTCAGTCACCTCCATACTGGCCAGGCAACATACTCACACGCCTCCCGCAGACCCTCATTACCATATCCATTAGTTTCTCATGCTCAGTTCTGGCAGGCTGATTACTTACGTCTCCTTGTCTTTCTTTAGTCTTTTGGATGTCGAGTTCATCCAAAAGTGGAGTTTGCATCACTGATATTAAGTGTTTCCTTAGCAAGGTCACATCTGTTAAGTGCATTGCGACAATTACTTAAGCAGATAGTCAAGGAGGCTAGGCTACTACAAGTGTCACACCAAGAGCAAAGTACCAACACAAATGCAAACAAATGATCTCTTCACCACTGAATAAGTGAACATTTCTTCTCTAAATATAGGTCTGTAATTGGAGAATGTGAAGACGCCGCTGTCAGTTTGATATATGTGTGCAGGTATGTTTGCAATCGAGTGCGTGAAACTCTATATCCACCATGGAAACTGTATGTTGTTAGAGAATGGAAAACCAAAAGTTATGTGTTTGTGTTAAAGGAATATGTAAGTGAAAAAAATTCACAAATCTCATTAATTTGTGCTGAATTTCAATGTGCGGAAATGCAAATGAGGTTTTGAGAGATACAGCGGAGGGGATTTTCAGCAAATAATGACTTGCATTTGGTGTGTTCATTGCATGGCTTCAGAAGACTTTGAAGATTATAATATCTATCTATCTATCTATCTATCTATCTATTCATATTTTTTACTCATTACTTATATTTTTACATTGCCACTGTTAGTTGATATAAAAGTGTGTTATTTGATACCAAAAACATTGTACCAGTGGCATAGTGAATATACAATACCCATATACAGTATATGTATGTATATATATATATATATGTGTGTGTGTGTAAAAATATAAGTAATGAGTAAAGATATTTATTTAAAATAAGATAGATAAGATATTTGCACATATATGAAAAAAGGAAGATAATTTTTAATTGATGGTTACACCACATGACGTTTTTAGAGCCATTAAATTGAAACAAAAAGCATACAAATCCAACAGAGCACATTTTTAAGAACTTGGCATGTGTTTTAAAGTTGATTTTTAAAAAAAGATTTTTCCTTGTTTATTGTAGACTGATGATGGATTTTTTTGTAATAAACTCTTTAAATATTCTCCCTACTGCCAGCTCTGAACGCTAAAAGCACATTTTCCTAGTAACGAAGCAAGAAACATGTTGGTCTTTTTTCATGTTCAGCTTTCAAAATGCTCATATCGATGTTGTTGCAATATTGTGTGGGCTGCATGTGAAAGTGAATTACAGGGGAAGACCATTGATCAAGTTTGTTACTTGCGAGGGACAACTGTGGAATAAATAATGTCAATCATTGTATGGGATAAAAATGTCTTTTGTTCCGTTTTCTTGGCTCCATTGGAAAGCTTCTCTTGTCTGATCTGAAAAATAGAGATATTGACCATTGCTTGTTAAACTTCTGTGAATTCTGAGCTTTAAAATGCTCTGAACTTGCTCTCTGAAAACACACACACACACACACACACACACCAAACAACATATATCAGACGTCCTGCACCATGATTCTAATATGTAGCTCGTTTATGACTGTTTCCAATACATGGACCGCAGTGGCCAGGAGACCTGCTCTGTGCATTAAAATTCATGGGAAAAATGGCAATAATGAACCCCCCCTCCAGTCCCCATACATCCTCTAAATCTGTATCTCTCTTTTTAGCAGATCCCTCTACACTCCTCCTTCCCTCTATTTTCTCTCCTCCTCCGCATCCCTTCTTTCTGTTTTTCAGCCACACTGCTGCCAGGTAGTGATTTCTACAGTGGGAAAATTGCTTTTTCAATATCTGCCTCTCTAATTATGAGCCCAGCTAAAAGGGTCACGCCACTGGAATACTAAATGTCTCCTGAGTTTTTGCATTTCTTTACACCGAAAGAGAGTTTACGTATTATATTATTTATGTCACGGCAGTGCTTGAGAATCACTGCCGTTCATATTGTTTTGTCAAAAAAGCAAATTTGAACAATTTATCCAAGATATTCCTTAGCGATAATGCCTTTGTAAGCTTATTAAGCTGTATTCCCTGACCCAGAGCAACACACACACACACACACACACACACACACACAAGAGATTTGATTTAGGTCACACACTGGTTCCTATTGGCCCCTGGAGCATGTTATCTTTATAGCGAAGCCGTGTTTCATGTGTCTTTGAGATCAAAGATAAAAAATTAATGCCGGACTGACTATCTCAGGAATCTTCAAAATCAAGATATTTCATAAACAGATGGAGAGACTGGTGGCCAAAACAAAAAGTGATTTACATAGGAAATAGGCCCTAGTTTTAAACCACTAGCCGTGGGATTTAATTGTGGGCGCCCTGAAACAATGCAAAGCGATTTAAAGTAATAAAAAGAGAGAAGAGAGAGAGAAAACTACTTTACATCACAAAAGGAATTTGAATTATTCCTTAGCGATAATGCCTTTGTAAGCTTATTAAGCTGTATTCCCTGACCCAGAGCAACACACACACACACACACACACACACACACACAAGAGATTTGATTTAGGTCACACACTGGTTCCTATTGGCCCCTGGAGCATGTTATCTTTATAGCGAAGCCGTGTTTCATGTGTCTTTGAGATCAAAGATAAAAAATTAATGCCGGACTGACTATCTCAGGAATCTTCAAAATCAAGATATTTCATAAACAGATGGAGAGACTGGTGGCCAAAACAAAAAGTGATTTACATAGGAAATAGGCCCTAGTTTTAAACCACTAGCCGTGGGATTTCATTGTGGGCGCCCTGAAACAATGCAAAGCTATTTAAAGTAATAAAAAGAGAGAAGAGAGAGAGAAAAAAACTACTTTACATCACAAAAGGAATTTGAATTCAAATGTCTCCACCGCGCGCACCGAAAGAGTTAAATGGTTTTCTTGGTCGCTCTGAGCGCCTGACTGACGTTTGGGATTCTATAATTGTGACGCGCACCAATCAGCGAGCGGTCAGCACTCCCCACGTGGGGCGCTCTCGGCGCTGATTGGCTAAAGCAGACAGTGTTGATTGTGGCTGGGTCAAACCCCACGTGGAGATTTCATTCAATCATTGTACAGTTATATCTGCACCCTTATTTTTCAATCGAAGTCCTGTTTATAAAATTAGACAATGTGAAGAGAACGTGTGAATACTTTAGTATAGACTTTAATATGAAAACAAACAGGTTTGTTCATTTTTAAAAGGGTTAGCCACAAAACATCGTAATTTCAATATTATTTCCTTCAAAACGTGATTAGGCTGTGTACACTCCATGTATTGTAGTGCTTTTCCCTGATAGTTGCACAACCGAGGCAACATTTTTGGAGTCATTACATCATAATGTTTGTAGAAAATAATATAAATGTTTTTCAAAAATGTATGAAACCAACACAGAGACCACATTTTTAATAACTTGCCACGAACTCATTTATAAACGATTTCTCCTTTTAATTATCTCAACGCATCCTTATTTTGTCACTGACCCACATACATAAACAAATACAGTACTGAACAGATCAATCCATGCGTTCCTGCTCCCACCGCAGCCTGAAATGAGTGTAATTTGAGAATTTAACTCTTTGCTTCTGGTTACCACAAGCCAAACCCCTTCTCTTTTTGCACAGGGGGGCATGCGTTTCTCTTGAAGAAAACAACTCGCATGTCCCATTGAAAAACAGCTGAGGATCCGAAAGGAAGGAGCGGATGAGGAGAGAGAGAGAAGCAGACAAAAGAAGCTGCGGCTGCGTTGAGTAGTAGTCAAGTAGTCTTGGGAGCACGATAGCTGGCCATCCACTTGGTTTCTTTATTATTTCCATCTCTTGAAGAAAACAACTCGCATGTCCCATTGAAAAACAGCTGAGGATCCGAAAGGAAGGAGCGGATGAGGAGAGAGAGAGAAGCAGACAAAAGAAGCTGAAGCTGCGGCTGCGTTGAGTAGTAGTCAAGTAGTCTTGGGAGCACGATAGCTGGCCATCCACTTGGTTTCTTTATTATTTCCATCAGTAAAGCACATCAAGGGCGGTGGAGCTCTGAAGGCCGAGCGCGTGCATTCTGATATTTCGAGGTGCGTCGTACTGAGGGACTCGATACCGGACTGGGCGCATCTTATATCGCTCGATAAAGCAGAACAAAGGGAGTCTTGAGCGAGGAATGCGCGAGCCGAGCCTGGCGCCGCCAAAACAGGGCCAAATGTGCTTCTGAGACCTCCAGAAAGGCGCAAACTCTTCTGAAACAACATTTAAGGCAACACCGAAACGGAACACCCTCAAACCGCAACAACCCCGTTATTTACCATGTTTCCTCAGAATCGACCCTCGGTAAGTTACCTTACTACTCCGCAAAATGACCGCCTGCTTGGTGCGCAATGCGCTTTTGTATGTTTCATACATAGGCTAAAACAAAGTGTGTTTGTACCTTTTGTGTCATAAGTTGGGGTAAACGTTCACATGGATTGTGAAACTAGTTGGCCGAGTAGTGCTACTCATCAGGGCATGATTACATCAAATCAAGCCACACTAAAATGTGCTTTCAAATTAGGCTATCCGGGATATTCGAGGTAACCATTGTGATCAATTTAATCAATGTGCTTAAATAATACTACTGCCCCTTTATGTTATTGTTGTTGTACCCCATTTCAGCGTGTAGGCAGATCACCGTATTTCTAGTGTTTTAACTACTGATGCACTTTCAATGCAAGTTTCAAGAGTGCCACACTTTTTTTTCACCTTTCATACATTTAAGTTTTATTAATTAATCATTTAGACTTGTATTTTCTTTGCTTTATGCTCTAAGTTAAAAATGTTTTCCTCATATGCTATTTTTGTTTGTTGTTTTTATCAAAAGGCATGTGACAATTCTTAAAAAAAAAAGCTACTTGGGATTTTAGTATTAGTGATATTTAAGCTAGGCCGATAAATCAGCCAATGTTTGTACATTTTGAGGTTAATCGGCCGATTATTGCATTGCTTGGTCGATTAATATATGCGGTAGATCTCCCTTGCCCTCAGCCAAGTCACCCTCAGTTTGCAAAATCATTGGGAGAAAGCATGGAATTCCTTGAAACCGAAAGAACAAACAGGCTGCGGGTTACCTCATAAAGGAAGCACCTAGAGCAATTACCACAGCTGACAAGCCAACGTCGCAGCGCCGCTAATGTATCCTGACAGCGGGGAAATTTGAATAACGAGCTTGCGGCGAGGGTAGAGAAAAGATGTGTGAGGTTAATGAAACAGGTGCCTGGCACCATACTACACCCCACATCCCCTCCCCCGTCTAAATAAGGGATTACTGGGGCATTCCTTAAAGCTCCATGCTGCCGTAGAGTACGGAATCAATGAAACAAGGCTGCGCCTAGGTCAGATTCCCGGGGAGGTTCTTTAAAATGCAAATGCCTGCCGGTTGTTGACACTGTAGTCGAAAGATTTCATATACAATGCCTGAACTTCAAACGTTGCTGCAGAAAGCATCGCCTGGTTCTTTGGATTTGTGTGTACACCTAAAAAGAGGTTTTCTTCAAATGGTTCAGAGATACAGAAGGTCCATTCCAATTATTTTTAGCCTCAGTCCTTCTCCACCCCATTTTCTAGGGTGGATGTTTATGTGAAAGCTTCATTTTTTTTTTTAAGGAAAAACATATAATTAGCGGCCTTGCTGGTTCTCCGAGGCTTCATTCGGTGAGGCTCCCATGAAAAGACACCTAAAGAGAATGCACAACTGTTTTTAAAGCACAGGTATAATTTAAACAATGATCTCAGTGAAGAGTTAGAAAGTTTGGAGAATACAAATTGGGCTCTGTAGCTATTCTCTGGGAATGGAAACATCAAGCGCGTCGTCAGTTTTTTCCAAGTGATTTGTGTGTGAAAACAGAAACAGCTTTATCAAAGGTTAGGCCACCGTGTTAACAGGTTTTGGGATGTCGGTCATCATGGCCGGCCGCAGCATTTCACAGGCTGTGTAGCAATTCTCAGATGTAGGCCATGTGGGAGTCTTGTAGGCCCCTCAGCCAGACCTCTGACAGAATGAAAGAAACTGTGGTTTGGACAGCTCAGTGGATATAGGCGCAGTATTTCTCTCTGTGTGTATGATTGTTTGTAGTGCTTAGCAGCTACTTCTTCATTTAGAGTCTTAGTAAGTGGGTGGGTAGGGGGATTTGGGAGATCATTATGGTTTGATGCAACACAGCATGTAATTAGAGGAAAATAAATGAAAACATTGCATGCACACTCACACTTTCCAAGATGCATTGTGAGTGTGGTAAAGAAATGGAATTGGACATGCCTATAATCTATATACTGGGCTTTTCATAGTATCTAGACAGCTCAAGCTATAATTTCCAGCAGACTGCATCTTTATCCTGAACCGTTCCTAACCAAGGGTCATATGAGAACTTGTTTGTGATTCTTCACTAAGTCCAAAAGTGTGAGAATTTAACCATGATTGTAGTCATTACTGCCTCAAGATGGCTTTTTTGGTGTGACCCATCTGCATGGCATAAGAGATTTAATCAGTTCAATCAATTTGGGTGTTCAGAGTTTTGCAATAATACAGATTACTGTGTCTGTGACTTTCAACAAGAGTGGCCCACAATGCTAATTATGCCAGGTCCATGCCAGGTTTAAATCTTGTTGTGAAATTGTCGAGGTCAAGTGGACCATTTATTGTGACAACCATCAAGGAAACTCGCACTGAGGATTTACAAGGCGATTTAGCCTGAGAAGCAGGTTATAAGAGCATTGAATTAAAATGGCTGTCATATTGAGACTGGACACATAGAAAGAACCACAATAATGGCCTCTGAGAGGGGGTGACACTCTGTGGTTTCGGAAACTTGAATGTCTAATTAATGAACATTCAGTCTCCAAGAAGCTCCATGCAACTGGCTCTTTGGTCTCAGCCTTTCAGCAAAGGCCTGCTCTCTTTGTCAATCCTTTTTTCTTTCTTCCGGAAGTCTCTTTGCACCTGTACGCAAAATTCAATAAAAAGAGGTGAATATCAGAGTGAGAGGCTGGGTGGGGTAGAGAGAGAGAAGATAAAGAGGAAAAAGGGAATAGAGCCAAGTGTCATTCCCCCTTCCTCCCGCCTCCCCCCGTCAAATGGCCTTCCTCCTCTTGTTCTCCAGACTCTTTTCTTTGGCCTGTGAGGAGTAATTGTAGTGTGTGTGTGTGCTCCCTGCTAGGCTGGAGCTGTGAGAGCCTGGGGTTCTGGACAGCAGATTGAAATGCAGGGCTGGAGAGAGGAGCTTGTTAGAGTCTCTAACAATGCGCCATGTCTCCCATGAGCCGAAGGCCGAGAGGCTCCATTCTCCCTGTGTAGATCGGTCCAACCCCCCCATAGACATCCCCCCAAGTACTCCAAGCCTGCTGCCCCGACACAGGGTGACCCCTTTTACCCACAGACACCCTCCACCCCCCTTTTAATATTTGCAGTTACATCTGTCCTCATCCCTCCAAGACAAGCTTTAAGCTTAAACTGTCAATGGTCTGTGTTTTCATTTTCTCAGTAATTCTTGGCTAGGTCAAGGCCTTTATAGTGTTAATGCATGTCACACATGCTCATAACACCCTGTGACACTTTGCCAACGGTTAGCCGCTCAAGTGTTTGGCAGTAAATGCAACTACCGTCAAAACCAAATGCTCCATGCTAATTGAAGTAATGGGGCTTTATGCACTTTCACATTTGATCAATCATGTCTCTTTTGGCGGTTTTCCCCACTTTTAGCTCAAAAGAAGAGATTCCCGTGAGAAGTGCAAGAACCCCTGTGAGGTGCAGTCGTGAGTTCGAGGACCTTAGTCAGCAGAGAAATTCTGCACCAAGGCTGAATTTCGGGAAAGAGACTTCAGATACAGTACTAGGGACCACTTAGGCCTATATAAAAGCATCCAAAAAGCAGCATGTCATGGGACCTTTAAAGACAGATAGATGGATGGACAGGCCCTACTGTACAGCACTTAGGCTTTTGTCTGCCTGTCTGTCTGCATTACTCTGAGACCAAGCTCCTAATTGCTGGAGCTGGCAGAATTCATTTAGCTTGAAGGGGTCCCCACCCTGATGGGGTCCTCTTTCTTGCGCCCTCTTCTAATCCATGCTTAATTTTAAACAAATGTCTTAATTTTAGCAGTAAGCATGATCCCCACCCCAATCCCCCATCCTCCGCACATCCACAACCACTATGATATAGACACGTAATGTAGTCTGTAATGCTTTATCCCTTTACAATGGAGCCTATGTCATGGAACTACCCCAACCCCCATCCTCTCTCATTCTTTCATTGCTTTCTCTCTGGTTCTGGGGAGCTTGTCTTTCATCAGTGTCCTTCATTTCTGCCATGTGCACAGAACTCTCTATCTTGCTCGCAGACCTCTGTGCAATGAGTTCCTCAAATCATGTTCGCACTGAATGAATCGTCTGATTTTTTGAAGAATGCATAATTTACTGTTTTAAGCTGAGTTTCATTATAAGTGTTGAAATAATTAACAGCTCCAGGTCCATGCATTAGGCCCGATAGCCATATGCAGTAGCCAGAAATTTGCTTTTAAGTTTATCTTCTTTTTAAAAGCAGCTTTTCATCCAGTTTAAAAAAAAGTTTTAAATGCTAACTCTCCTCCTTTACTTTCCCACATAGGCACCTTTGCAACCACCGCCCGGGTCCTCTGCTTCAGTTGCAGCAGCAGCAGCAGCTGCGGCCGCTGCAGCATCGGGGTCGACCCAACCTCTAAAACTCACTTACTCCGAGACCCTGGACCGCATAAAGGAGGAGTTCCAGTTCCTACAGACACAGTATCACAGGTATAACCCTCTCTATAAGATGACTGATCTGAATTTTATCGAGCCTGTAATTTAGTCAACCCATGCAATGCAATTGTTGGAAGAGGGCTATAAAAAAGGTTAAAATGTAAGTGGTTAGGGTTGCCAAATTGCTTTTTTGTGGTAGCTAGTTTTATGCTTGCCCAAAGATGTGTACAAGCTCTAACCAGCTTGACCAAGATGACTGACTTCAGCCCCAACAGCTGGCCGTCCATCTGATCAACCTTCTACACCAGAGGTGTCCAATTCTGCTCCTGGAAGGCCATTTTCTTGCAGAGTTTAGACCTAACTGTTGATAAATGCACCTGAACCAGCTAATCAAGGTCTTCTGGATTATTAGAAACTTCCAGGGAAGTTATTGCTAAATGTGCAAAAAGGTGGCCTTTTATAAGCAGGATTGGACGCCCCATATTTAACACCAGCTGGAATTTCTAACAAGTAGGGCATAGAATTTTGTTAGTATTCAACAGAAATCCCTTACTGTAGCTTCGGAATGGGAAAGACCCACCACTTTCACACATAACACACATGCACCTTTGATTCTGTGGGTTTGTCTTTGATGTGTACTCTGAGGCTGAGGAATGTAGCCAGACCAGGCATGACCTGCGTGTGGTTTCTGGTAGGTGCTGGCATCCTCTCCGATACGGCAGTCCATGCCCCTTCTGCACACTCATACACCCCTCCTGATTACTGGCAAGCCTTCACATGGCTATAGCTTTGATTCCCCATGCCAGCTTCGGTAAATCCACCCAGTCCCCACATTCCTATTATTAGGGCTCTTCTGTTCCCGCCTTCGGAGTTCAGTCAAATAAGCTCAAAAATCCTCTGTACAAACAGAGTTCAGCCCTGCTGATGGCTGCTGGTTTTACACTTATATCTGCCTGGATAGTTATGGCCGTATTTGTTCAAAATCTTTCCCAGAAGCCAACAGTGAAGCCGTTACTTTATGCACCTTTCTAAATTAATTTAATAGATAATACCACTCTCATGTGGCCCTCTATTGGTCTTCCAATCAGTTTTTAAGAATTGCTCATCTGCTCTTGCTTTTTGCAGTTAGCTGTTGCTCGGATATGTAATGAATCTGGCTTGAACCTGGTGCAGAGAACCAAACACCTGCACAATTGTTATCAAATTACAGCATTAGCCATTTCTTTTGTTGGGTGGTTATTGTCAATACAGCATTTCAACATATGCAGAGCTCGCAAAATCGCTAGCCTGGCGTCCCGGGGCTATTGTGTCTTCCAGTCGGGCTACCAAAATGTATCACCGCCCTTAAATACAGGGTTCCCGTGGGTCTTTAAAAGGTCTTTAATTAAGTTGTATCAAATGTAAGGCCTTATAAAGTCTTAATTATAATTTCAAGAATTTTTTAATTTGAAAATGGAAAGACAAGAATTATGATATAGCTTATTGTGACAATTAAACTTCAAAAGGCAATGAATTCATTGAATAAATATGGGCACTCCAAACATGTTTTAAAGTATAAAGGCGGCGCGGGTGCCATCATTCCGACACAACAAAGGCAGCATTATAATTTGAATGTCAAACATTCTGTGAGTTCAAGTCAATGAGTGATTTTACAGATTGACTTAAATTTCTTGATCGCACTGTAATTAGCTCCTGAATGGCACTTCGTGAGGCATCACAATGTGAAGTCTGAAATCGCAGACCTCCTTTAGGTCAGACAACAAGATTATCAGAGGCCTTCCCATGGTTTTTCAGATGCGACACTTCCCAAAAGAATTCTCCTGCCACGGAGCTGGTCCCGCTCCAGGTAGAACGTGGTAGGCACACATGGGACACACCAGACAGGCATAGACAGCTTTTGGCTATATGTGGCGTGGCTTAGATTTTAATTTTAGTTCTCGTATTTGTGTCTGGAGGCTGATTGGTGTTGGATTAAAGGACAGGAAAGAGTCAAAGCTAAAGAGATTTGGCAAGATGAGCTGGGGAGAGATGTGTTTGTGTGTGGGCACTGGTCTATGTGAGAAACACACTTAGGCCGTGGTCAGGTTACAGCGCAAGGTCCAGCAGGAAATGTGAACCGGGCAGGAACTGCATAACAAAGAAAGCGGCTCCATACGGTGTTACCATGCTGTGTTGCTTGCAGCACTGCACATGTTTTGCGTATGTCTCTGCGTGTTCGTGATCGTGTGTTTTGGTTTGGGTGTTTTTTTGTGCAGAAGGCCTCTAATCAGCAGACAGGAGAGCTTTAGACCGGAGGTTCTCATTACAGTAGTTCTTGCTTTGCCCAGCCCTTTTCCGAACACACAAGCTCGCACACACCAGCTCACCTACCTTGCTAATGTGTCCTCTGGGTTTTCAATGGCACAGACATAAAGAAAGCCAACCCACACACAAATAGCATTGCACTGACACCCATGATATCTTCTTTGTGCCCAGACAGAGTGGACTTTTTAGTGGATTCTAGGCATCTTTATGATGCAGTCTGGGGTTTGTGGTTTAGGTCTGCTTTGCTGGATACATCTGAATGTGTGTGGCCCGGCATTCCCCCATCGAGCGCATGTGTATTTAAGCGCATGTGTTTGTGGTGGGTGGTTTGGTTCTCAATTGCGCTTTAATGTCGGTGTGTGTCTGACAGAGTTTTTCATCAGAAATGTTTGCTGTATACTTGTATCGACAGGGCTGTTTTAGTTTCCACCATGTGGAATAACGTGAGCATGGCCTTGTTTTATAGCGTTACGGTTTGCCACCTTAGTGTATGGCTAGGAGCACAAGTGCACATTAAATTGTTCTATTATTCAGGTAGCTAGCTATAAACATGCTAACCATTATATGCCATTGTCTTCTGTTGAACACTGTCTTTCTGAAAAACTTTCAGTAGACAAAAACTCCATTAACCCATCCAAGTGCACACACACAGCAGTGGGTAGCGAACACGCACCCGGAGCAGTAGGCAGCCATTTGCTGTGGTGCTCAGGGAGCAATTGGTGGTTTGGTGCCTTGCTCAAGGGCAGATCAGTGGGTATTGAAGGTGGAAGAGAGTGCTGTACATTCACTCCCCCCATCTACAATTCCTGCCAGTACTGAGACTCGAACCCGCAAACTTTGGGTTACAAGTCTGACTCTCTAACCATTAGGTCATGATTGCCCTTTGATCTACGATTCAACATGGCATCTATGGCTGTCATGCCATGACATTTGTTGACCTGAAGAAAAATAACCATTAGTGCCCCATGTGGCAATGCTGAGAATGCAACATGTAATTATATTGTTTTATAAATCTGTAATTTCTGAATACAACAATGTATGAAATGCATCTGTGTTCATGCTCTAGCGTAGAGCACATTTCAGGCTTCAAAGAGTGCATGAGTTTGCGTGTGCCGAAAATGCAAATTTGCTGCAAAGGCAAAACCTTCATCAATCCTTTCTCCGCCAGTAATGGGGTTTAATTTAGCTCTGAACTGGACTATTTCGCTAACTAATCATCATGTGTGCGTGCGCTTTAAGCAGAGAGATGAAAAAGCACTACGAGAATACAGAAGACACAAGGGCTTTTAATAATGAGGCACAGGCATGGCAAATGAAGATGAGATCTGTGAGGAAGTGTCCTCACTTTCTCTAATTGGACTGATACTTCTCATCGTCAGACTGAATATTTGCTTTTTCACTCAAATTTCTCATTCAGGCACTTCCCTTTGAGTCGTCGTTCTGAATTCACTCTGTGGTGGTGTGCGAGATGATTAAAAGTGTAGTTAGCCGTGTGTACATATTGAAGAAGTGGTGCTTTGCTGGCAGGACTGCTGTGGCGCAGGCATCCTGCAGATTTGTCGGCTGTCAAAGAGACCTTTGTCTGTTTTTTTTTTTTAACTTTATTTCTCTCTTTTTTTTAAAAATCTCTCTCCCTTTCTCAATGTATGGTTTGGAGTAATTAAGGGTCGGAATCTTTAGGTACATTGTTTATGTGCCTTAATTCCATGTCAGTTTGGGGAGTGCATTTCTTGGGGCTTCTCATTTTCTCAGCAACATCGGAGAGGAGTTGATGTTTTTTTTAATATATACATAATTTTTACTGTTAGATTACATTAGCCGTCAATTAACACTCATTTAAAGTGAATCTTTTAAAAGTGTTATTGAATTAATAGTATTTTTAATGTAATCTTTAGCAAATCTCAAACTCCGTATCCATTTTTCAGTTGCCTAAATCCACTGCGTTTAAAATGATTGATTTTGGTTTTTAAGTGGTTTTATTTAGACAAAATATTATAGAATTCTTGTCATGCTCATGAAGTGCCCTCTCGCACTTGCTTTACACCTGTATTTATACATTTTTGCTCTTCTAGTCGACTAAACCCATTTAACCATTCTAAGTTCATGAGGCATTTTCAAAAAGACTTGGGTTATAAAAATAACACCACTAATAATTATAGAAGGGAACATCTTTTCTAATCTTTGACATTAATACCACATCATCCTTTGCGCTCTTCCCTTCCTCACTCACGGTGATAAATGAGTCAATTATCGACGGTTGTGCGCAGTCAGTGAAGGAGAGCGGATGTGCTGTTATTACCTGTTGCAGCGCAGTAATGTTGTGGTATTAATCATATTCTAATTTTCCCAGGCCCTCCTGCGCGCTCGCATAAATCTGATGCCTGCAAACAAGTCAGTGTGTGTGAAGAGCTGAAATACAGCCAAAAGATGAGAGAGTGTGTGCTGTTTGATTGTAGTGGGCACAGTGTTGGTGTGTGGGGTATCTGTCTGTCTTTGTCTTTGTTTGTCTGTCTTTACATCTAACTAATTTGTCTTTGTGCATCTATTTGTCTGTCTATCTATCTGTGTATCATATCTGTCTGTCTGTTCTATCTATCTATCTGTCTGTCTGTCTTTCTATATATCAATATCTGTATATCAATATTTATTTATTTCTATATATCAATATCTGTATTTCAGTATTTATTTCTATTCATCTGTCTTTGACTTTGTGTCTTTGTCTCTTTGTCTGTTTTTTGTACATCTGTACATCTTGCATGTGTCTATGTACTTGCTGGTTTGTGTCTCTGTCTGTGTCTTTCTATGATTTTGCCTAACTTGTATTTGTCTTTCTATATGTATCTGTGTCCCTGTTTATCTTTCTGTCTGTCTTTTGAGTCTTTCTGCATATGTCTCTCTCATATCATCTGTATGTCTCTATTTTGTCTCGTAAATCTTATGTGTCTGTATATAGTGTCTGTCTGTCAATCTGTCTCATTCTGTCTTCATTATGTCTGTCTATATCTGTCTCTTTGTTGTTTTTTTTCTATTCATTTTTCTATCATATGTCTCTGTGTTCTATTGTGTCTTTCAGTCTTTGACTTTCTGTCTTTACATCTGTCTAACTTGTATTTGTGTCTCTATATGTCTGTAAATATCTGTCAATCTGTTTCTGCTCTGTATCTTTCTGTTTGTCTGTCTGTCTATAACCTGTCTATATTTTTTATGTCTGTCTATGTCTTGTCGGTGTCTATATCTTTTGTCTTTGTTTTTATATCTATCTGCATGTGTCTCTATTTGTCTAATAAATCTAATGTGCTTATATATTGTATAATTGTCTACTGTTTTTGACTTTTGTCTTTGACTTGCTGTCTTCATTATCTTTGTCTTTACATCTATTTATGTTTGTCTATCTTGTCTCTTGGTCTGTGTTTCTGTCAGCGTCTTTTTGTGATGTCTTTTTATTTGTCTGTAATTGTCTATTTTTCTCTTTGTCATCTCTCTGTCTATATATATGTTTGTCTAGGTATTTGTCTGTTTTATGTCTGTCCTTACGTCATGTTTTTGCAGTTAGTCAAAGGCAGCATGAACTACATATTTTATAGTGTTATTGACTGTCTAATAAAATTATCAGTGCCTCTTTTGAATAATTCACCTACACTTATCTTATATTCAAAACATAAATAAATAAAACTTAATACGGCATGTCTGAACACCCAAACAGTCCAGCAGAATCTCTTTAAACCAATCCAGCAAAACATATCTCTCTTTCTGTTTCTTCTGCAGTCTGAAGTTGGAGTGTGAAAAGCTGGCCACAGAGAAGACAGAAATACAGAGACATTATGTCATGGTAAGACAAACACACACACATACACACACACACCAACTTAGTTTTGGATCAGATTCGACACACATCAAAACGGCAGACATCTTTCTTCAGCCCTCAATCAGAAGTCCTTCAAACGCAGTTCATCCATCACAGAGAATGAGTTTTCAGAGCCACTGCCATGTGCCTCAGTGCCCACAGATATGGCAGCAATGTGCGCCTGGCATGCCATTTGCTCTTGGCAGACGGCTTAACCCCTTTTCTCTGTCCGTTTTCTTTCTCTCCCTTTTTTTTCTTCTTCTTGGCTCATAATTTTTTTAGTGTGGGAGTCGCCTAGCAACACCGTGAGCTCTTGGCAGAACTGGTGAATACAACAGGCAGCTGTCAGGCCGGCTTCTTTTATTGCCAGGGTCTTTCTATCCCTCCGTCTCTGTTGTTTTTACACTTTTCTATCTGCCTCTCCTTTCCTTTTTACTTGATCCTCTTTGTCTAATAAAATTACACTGACTCCTCCATACCAGAATTTATCCAGCTAGCTGAAAGCAATTGTTTACTAAAAAGTGAACGTTGTTTATTTACCGCTTTATTCTTTTTATTTCCTCCACTGGAAAAGACAAGTAGGAGTTTTTGACCAATCATTTGAACAACAAGAAGACAAAAAAATAGACCATAATACTTGTGTTATATATAAGTCTTATGAAGCCATTTTTGTGAGGAACAAACCAAAATGTTGGTGCTGGATGAGGACTAGCTTCTCTAACCTATTTCGCACAGAATCATCTGCACAAACTTAGATCAGTGCTAAACAACCATTTGTGGCAAGGTCTGCCCTTTCTAAAGGTGTGATCACATTTACCATTGTTCGGCCAATTTTTGCAACCCATTTCAATAGGAATCCATACAATCAGGAATTTCGGATGAGGGTAAAAGTTTCCCCATGCAGATTTCACAACAGGTTCAAGTTGGTCACACGAATTCGCCACATTGAAAGTGGAAACTTGTTTGATTTGAAAGTAACTTTTGTCATACATCGCTACACTATTGAAAGTAGGAAAATCTTTTTTGCCTGCCAATTTTCGCTAATGTTACCACACCTCTACAGAGTAACTTGGTTTCCAATGATTTCCAAACAAATAATGATACTAATAACATTAAAACAGCCAACTCCAATACGCTTCCTAGTATTTGTCTAATGATATCCTTTTCTTTTTCAGTACTACGAAATGTCTTACGGCCTCAACATAGAGATGCACAAACAGGTAAGATTGCTGGTTCCCTTTGTTGACATCTTTTGATTTAGCAATTTTACACCAATGATGATAAAGCCAAAAAGTCAAAAGGTAAAGTAATAGTTCAAACAAAAATAAAAATTCTGTCATTAATTACTCACTGTCATGTCGTTCCAAACCCGTAAGACGTTCGTTCATCTTCGGAACACGAATTAAGATAGTTTTTATGAAATCCGAGAGCTTTCTGACCCTGCATAGACAGCAATGCAACTGAAATGTTTTATGGCCCAGAAACGTAGTAAGGACATTGGTAGGGATGCACAAAATGGATAGTTCACCCAAAAAATGAAAATTCTGTCATCATAAGCTCACGCTCATGTCGTTCCAAAACCTGTATGTTTCATTCTACTGTTGAACACAAAAGAAGATACTTTGAAGAATGTTGGTAACCAAACAGTAGTTGCCATTGACATTCACAGTGAAAAAATATAATCTTTTGTGTTCAACAGAAGAAAGAAACTGGAACGACATGAGCATGAGTTTGATGACAGAATTTTCTCTTTTTGATCTTTTTAACTATGTAATTCTATTTAGAGAACGGACAGAAATTATCGAAATTTTGCATTGCATGCCGTTGCAAATACTTACATTTTTTTGTAATTCTATTTAGAGAACGGACAGAAATTATCGAAATTTTGCATTGCATGCCGTTGCAAATACTTAAAAAAAATTTTTTTTTTTTAGTGTTTTATAATGAGCATTGCATGCTTTCTATGGGATAAGATGCAACCTTTCAAAGATAGTTTTAGCTAATTAAAGCTTCTTCACTAACAAAATAGAAGAAAAGAAAGTTGCTTCAGCCTCACTAAACTGCTAGTTGGTTGTTGGATGACTAGTTGACCATTGTGGCCCATCCCTAGTCATTTGCTGTACATGCAAACACACTCGTGGGTTTTAACGTGGGCTGACAGTGAAGAGTCGGTGTAAAGATGCTTGTTCGGCATCACGTTGTGATTTGTGCTGGAGAGTTTTATTATTCCTTTTATCTTTTGTAGAGTTCATAATTCAGATTCAATTATGCAGGGACCTTTTTTGCGTGTGTTTTATATAGTTGAAATCCTCTTAGGTCTGGCCTGTGGCACTTGTTTTAAAATTAATCTGCAAACAAAGTAATTAGATCAACAAATAACTTGTCTGCGGCACACACTCCCCCTTTCCCCTCACACACATACACACACACATGAGTGTGTGCGATTGTCTAAAAGTAGCTAGCTGTGACTTTCTCGCTCTCCTTCCTCATAAATTGTGTCTGCTACTGCATCTGCATTTCCCGACCTTCCTCGCTCAGTCTCTCTCTCTCGTGCAGATGTCAGGTCAGTTTAAATTAGGTCAGCGCTCTCGGAGCGTCTGTTCTCTCCCTCCGTTTCAATTGCACTTCTTTTTTAACATGCTCCACGAATTCCCTTCTCTAATGTAACTCCCCCCTCCTCGTCTTTCTGCATCTCCCATCACTCTGTAATTTCCTTAACAGTGCCTTTCTACTAGCTTCTTTTTTTTCTTTCTCCCGATTTCTCTTCCTTCGCTCCCTCCTTCTCGCCCTCCCCTTCTCCCCCACTCTCTCCTCTGAAGATGTCATTTTGTAGTTGCCGCTCTAACAAGAAATCATTGTGTTTCCCTGTGGGGAGGGCTGTGATGGATGGATATAGAAGAGATGGGGGTGGGGGTCTATTCCTCATTTCGGGAAAATGTGGAGGGGAGTGGGGGCGGGGGTCTTCGCACAGCCAGTAATTTACTTTAAGGGATAGTGGACCCAAAAATTAAAGTACTGTCACCATTTAGTCACCCAATCATATATTGAAATACAAAGAGACATTTTGAAGAATGTGACGGTCGCTCTTTTACAGGCATTTTTATGAATTTAAAAAGAATGCAAAAATGCAGAAAAGTATCATTAAAATAGTCATGCCAGATGCATTATTTTTGTATCATTGACATACTATTATTATTTTATTATTAATACTTTGAATAAGTAATTTTCTGTTTTAAATGTTAAAGTTTAGTAATTTTGTGTTTTTATCTTTTTTATGTTATTATTTATTTATTCAATTGATTAATTCTTTATTTATAAATGGGGAGCATTCAGGCAAATTGGGACAATTTTTTCAATTGAAATGACTGGGGAAGTCAGTGAGTTGAACTTGAGAACTTGAGATCAGTCTGGTTTGTGAACGAATCATTTTGGGAGCTGGTTAAATGGATTCATTGAACAGATCTTTTTTGAAAGAATGTATTGTTCCAGTGTTGAGTGTTTTTTTAAAAGTTACTATTGTAGGATTTATTAATATTTTGAATTAGGTTTTAATTTAAGTTTACATTTTAATAATTTTGTTATCTGCCTTTTTTCATTAGGTTATATATATATATATATATATATAATAGTAATTTTATTACTTCAGTTTTAGTACTTCGATTTAATTGCCAGGGCAGCATTTCTAATTTAAGTATTTCATCTTATATTTATATTTCGTTTAATTTCAGCTTTATTTTAAGCAACATAAATTATTTAGATGATAATCGTTTTAATGATGACATTAGTTTTAGTTAATATCAAAAACGTTTCATCTGGAGACTTTCTTTGGTGAATGCACTAAAGACAACTTAATGTCAAGATTTCCTGTGAATAATCACTTAAATTTTGGTCTGTTCATCTTACAAATCTATTGTACGACTTCAGATGGCTTTGAAAACAGTGCGTGAGTCATATGAATCATTTTCATTATTTTTTTATGGAGCTTTTGTGTCTTTTTGAAGCTCAAAAACTAATTTATTGTAACTGCATGCAATATCAAAATATCATCTTTAGTATTTTGCAGAAGAAATAGTCATATGGGTTTGGTACAACAGTAAAGTCAGTAATTTGTGAGTGAACTATCCCTTTAAGAAAACAAATTGTGAAATAACAATGTTAGTTTATACATGTTGGCAAAAGAAACGGTCGTGAGGAGGGTTGCCCTCAGCTCGGCGGAGCTCTTGTTTGGGTTGTTGGTAAATGATTACAATAGTCTTAGCATGGCAACCCCCAGCACTGCCTCAAAAGACACAGCAGCTCAAAGGGCAAGACCAGTGACCTGCTCACAGGGGGAGGCGTCACTCCTCTCGGCTGGACCAGAGCAGCAGATGCTCGGCATGAATATTTCAGGCATCCCCTCTCCTCACTGCGCAACAATTAGCATGAACCAGATGTGGAGGGCTAAAATATTTACTAGCTGTGTGAGCGGAGGTAGCAGGTTACACACCTTGCGACGTCTTGTGTGATAGATACGTTTTGTTGGACAGGATTGTATTTTTTACTATTGCTGAAGCATTTCGGTTGTGACTGTCTTGTAACTGTAGTCTCAGCCTGGTGCCCAAAGGAGTGTTTATGGGCCATCTGATGCTTTGTGCATGAAAAATGGCTCTAATTGGCCTTTTTTGGTAATCTCTTTGGCATTCTTTGGCTTTGCGAGGCAAAATGTGCACTGTTTGTGACATCCAAAAATTCAGTAGATTTGTTTGTGAAAGTTAGTAAGTTCGTAAGGTTGTAAGTTATGTGCAGTTTCAGATTCACTCACCCCTCAACAAACATTCACAATTTTGGTTGGTCACACTGATATAATAGAAAATATATAGAAGTCAAACAGTGTCTTCCTGTCTGAGTGGATGGTTTAGTGTCTGTCATCGCAATGTTTTGATACCTTAATTGTAGTTGTCGCTGCATGTGAACTAATGTATAAGTATTACTGCTACTAATGAATAAACGTAATAATATTTTAATTGTTATTTATTATTTTATTATTGTTTTTGTCATTAGGTTTATCATTTATTTATTTATTTATTTATTTATTTATTTTTATTAGTAGTAGTAATCCATTGTCTTAGATGCAATAATAATAATTTATTAGTAGTAGTAGTAGTAGTTATATATTAGTTTAAATGCATAAGAATAATAAAATTAATTTAAATACAATAATAATAATAAATTATTATAGTATTTATTATTATTATTATTATTATTATTATTATTATTAGGGGTGTCGGAATCGCGATGCAGACGAGGACGATTCGGTATCGGTTCAGTAATAGACCATAAACGATTATAATGTACTGATGCTTTTCTGATGTCATTTGTTGCATAAGTGCTTTGTCGCGGTAGTATACAATGGCAGAGGGAGGCGAGACGCGAGTGCGAGTAATTAAAAATGCTCCTCCCAACTACTTTAAAAGCCGACATCTGGGCACATTTCGGCTTTTATGAACAACCTGGTAAGCAGTGCATCGTCAATGCATCGTGATATGTGACCCTGGACCACAAAACCAGTCTTAAGTCGTTGGAGTATATTTGTAGCAATAGCCAAAAATACTTTGTATGGGTCAAAATTATTGATTTTTCTTTTATGCCAAATAGGGCTGTGCAAAAAATCAAATGCGATTTTAATGCGCATCTCGTCAGTAAAGCCGCTTCTGGTGATTAGTAGTAAATCTCCAGCACGTGCTTTCAGATGGAGCGGCATTTACTACACCGAGCCGTAGATCACTGACAAGCTACACAAAATTGTGTGTTCAAAACGTGCTGGAGATTTACTACTAATCACCAGAAACTGCTTTACTGACTAGATGCGTATGAAAATCGCATTCGATTTTTTTGCCCAGCCCTAATGCCAAAAATCATTAGGACATTAAGTAAAGATAATGTTCCATAAAGATATTTAGTAAATTTCCTACTGTAAATATAACAACTTAATTTTTGATTAGTAATATGCATTGCTAAGAACTTCATTTGGACAACTTTAAAGGCGATTTACCCCTAATACCCCTAATTATTATTATTATTATTATTATTATTATTATTATTATTAGTAGTAGTAGTAGTAGTAGTAGTAGTAGTAGTAAGTTTAATAATAATTATTCTGAATGTGAATCTGCTATTAGCACTACTACTAGCCTAATAGCTAGTAGTAGTAGTAGTTGTTATCCATTAGTTTATAATAATAATAATAATTATTATTATTATGAATAATTTTATTCTAACATTTATTTATTAGTAGTAGTACTAATAGTAGTAGTACTTGTTTATTTTATTATTTAGTAGTATTAGTAGTAGAAAATGTATTAATTATTCTAAATGTATAACTACTATTAGTACTACTAATACTAAGAATAATAGTTGTTGTACATTAGATTCAGCATATTATTATTATTATGGATTATTATTATTATTATTATCAAAATTGTCAAATTAGGGTGGGAAAATGTCATTTAACATTTCAAAAATGTACATTTTGTGTTAAATGAAGTCTATTTTTGCTTTCGTTCTGCTTCTGTATGCCTCTCGCTCTCCATATCTCTGCAGACGGAGATTGCAAAACGGCTGAATGTGATTTGTGCCCAGCTCATTCCTTTCCTGTCACAGGAGGTGAGATGAGACCAATACACACACAGTCCCATAGCTGCACATTATGAGACTCACATGCCACATTGCGTTCAGACGTTCTGTGATTGATAATTCACTCTCTTGTGCTCTCTCTCTCTCTCTCTCACACACACACACACACACACACACACACTCTCAGTTTCAAAAAATTGACCCTTATGACTGGTTTTGTGGTCCAGGGTCACATATCGAATTGAACTGAATCGATGACATGATAATAGTAATCGAACCGAACCGTGAGACCAGTGTAGGTTTACACCCCTAATTATTATTATTATTATTATTATTATTATTATTATTATTATTA
>NW_015656157.1:827994-865831 GCF_001515625.1 Sinocyclocheilus rhinocerous | reverse complement strand
CACACACACACACACACACAATATCACTCTTTCTGTTTCTCACACACATGCAGTCACACTTTTTTTCTCTCTTCCTCTCATATTTCCTCACGTTCTCACATAGTCTCTCATTCGGATGCCTCTGGGAAGCCTATTGTTATTCTTGTAAACCCACTTCCACAAAAACGCTTACGGTTTGCCCAAAGCTTTTCCTGACAGAAGAAAAACAACTTCTCCCTCATGTTTTAAGTCTGTGTATTCATGCAAAATGCAACCCTGCGTGTATGTGTGTGAGCACACACGTTCCAGAAAATGAAAATCACACAGTACACAAAGATGCACTAGGGTGGCCATCTGCCTTGTTTTGTTGCTTGTTGTTTGTTTATCATTGACGGCCATTTTTTGACCTCCATCCACAGCACCAGCAGCAGGTGGTCCAAGCCATGGAGCGCGCCAAACAGGTGACTATGGGGGAGTTGAATGCGTCGATAGGGGTACGTGGACTCCCCCCTCTGCCTCCCACAGTGTGTACTTCCATCTTTTCATCCTTTTTATTTAACATTTTCCTCTTGAGTTCTCTTTGCTATTTTCTTTTTTGGATTAAGTTTGGTTATATGTTTGAAAGCGTGCGAAGTAACACTTTTATAACTAGGCGTCAGATGTGCAAAACTCCATATTTTCAAAATTCATAATTATGAATTTTTTCAAGTTAGACTTGTGTTTAACTGTGTAAGCCATCCAGAAAATGGCAGGATGCTCAAACTAATTAATGCAAAGGATGATGTCGTTGTGAATCGACACCTGCATGTGGTACCAAATCCATATGCTGTTATTTTCCCTTTGGAACACAAAAAGAGACATTTTCGCAGATTCTTCTCACAGCAGTTTTCATACAACAATAAAAACTAAACAAAGTTTAGCATCCCATTGGTGTGAAGCATTTACAATTCTTTATGTATGATTTGCTGTAGTGCTTGGCGGTATGACCAAAAATGTATATCACGGTATTTTTCAAAATTATACCGGTTTCACGGTACATGACGGTATTTTTTTTCATGCATGACCGGGTGTTAACCATATTTTGGTCAATGTGGATATTGTGGATGAGTTCTTCTGTGTCATCATGTTCTATTAGTTCTACAGCTTCAGTTTCGGAACTTTCACGCTTAGTAACACATACAGCTGTTCCCTCACCACAGTGCAACAGTGAAAAGGGACCCCTTTCAAACAGTGTCGCGTTCCGAACGTTGTTTAAGCGACATACGACATCCGTATTGCGGTATTTTAAAAATTCATATCATAACAAAAATAAACACCGGTATTCGGTATGAACCGCCCAGCACTAATTTGCTGTATTTTTATTCATTCTGGTGTTTTGCATTTTGATTTCTCACACGGCAGTCATCAGCTTCAGATCAAATGATTTTAATTTTAATTTTATTTTGGGGTGATCATTAGTCAATGCTGCAGCAATTCTGTTCCCTGAACCCATCCGTTAGAGCAGGTCGACTCCAGTATGACGGGCTTCCTCACTCCCAGGACACTGGGAACGGGTCATGAATGCATTCCCTTTGTAACTCTGGTGCAGATCCAAGTCTTAACTGTGTTGTGTGTTTTTTCTCTCTTGATCTCCCTTTCCTCTCATCTCTCTCTCCTCCTCCTCATGCTCTTTTCATTTCCTCTGGCTGTCTGTTTCTTCACTCCACTTCCATCTCGGCCTCTGTGTCACTCTCTTTTATCTCCCACACTCCCTTCATCTTTTTTTCCTTTCTATCTGACCCCCCATCCCTCCATCATCCTCTTCCTCTCATTCCCTCTAGCAACAGCTGCAGGCGCAGCACCTTTCCCAGCATGCTGCCCATGGGCTGCCCATGGCCCCTCACCCCTCTGGCCTGCCTCACCCGGGACTGGCTCTGGGGGGCGGCTCTGGACTGCTGGCCCTTTCCGGGGCCCTCGGGGCCCAGCTGGCCTCTAAAGATGAGCGAGCCCATTTGGAGGCCGTGGCAGCGGTGGCAGCAGCCGAACACCACAGAGGTATAACAAATAAAATCATACTGACAGATCACTTGACTGGTTTATTAACACCAGGAAGAGAACTAACAAGTGCAGTAAAAATGGTGCTATATTTTAATCGGTGAGATTACAACTAATGCGTAATTGGATCGATCTTTCAGAGCAAGCGCACAATGCAGAGGCCAACTGTTGTCCAATTAACATGTGTATATGCTGGACAAAGCTGAGTGTCAAATACTTTATCTAGCTCTGTTAGTTTGACACTGCAAAAACCAGACTGGTACAGTTTCAGTCGAAAGTGCATGTAAACACATGCATGAATTATAGTTTAACATCTCAATCTTTCTCTCTTTACCTGTGTGTACTAATTAATCTATAAACGTGAAGTGTTCAATTTTAGTACATTACGCTTTAGGGCTGCTAACAATTTTTCTGATAAAACAGCAATTTTAAAATGTGATTTAAAAAAAAAAAACTCTAGGTTTGCTGCGTTAGTAGGATTGTACAATTCGGCCAAAAATGTGATTATTTTTTAATAAATTTAGACAAATGATGAATCTTTATTACTCATCCCACACTGTTTTGTTACAAACACGATTTATAAATCATTTATCTCTTATTCCAGAGATATTTTCAAAAACCTTTCTTAGTGGTCAGATTATAGTTGTGGTCACATTAGCGACATTTCAGTGAAATTTTGTGTGAAACCAGCTTTCTGTTGGTCAGTGTGACAAATCCACCAACTTGAACTTGGTGTGGGTTACTTTTTTTGCTATTACGCGAAGATTCCTATTTAAATGACTAGATTTCGCCCATGAAAATTTGCCAAACAACAAGTGTCACCTCCCCCTAACAATTTGGACTTGGCGAATGATAAATCGGGTAAAAAAAAAAAAAAAAGTAGACAAACATTGAAGAAGGGATCTGAGTTATAGATTAAAATATCATAGACCCGACTTGAGTAATCACCGTCATTGAAATCTGTCAGCTCATATATAATCAATGAAACATGAAAGAGTGGGATTTGAAGGAATATGCTTTTGTTATTATTAGTGGGGGGGCTAATTGTTTTGCCAGGTGTAGGTTGAGTTTTGTCTAACCGTCATAGTCACATTGTTTGTTTTTTGGTTTGTTTTGACTGGCCACGGGGACGTTTACCTGCCCTTCCCATGATCCCCATAGACCGTGAACCTGGACCAGTGAGTATCAGTAGTATCTGTCTGTTTTCTCTCTCCCTCTCTCTCTGTCTCTTTCTAGTTGAGTTCCTCTCAGTGCAGACTGCCATGCATTAGGCGTCTCTATTGCCTGTGGGTCCAGCAGTTATGGAGCTGATTTGATTTATCCCTCGTCTCCTACATCATTATCTCTTTCTTCTCGCTCACACACACACTTAAACGCACATCCTCTGTCTCTCACTCCGCCGTTCTCCCTTTCCACTCTCATTTTCTCATCTTCCTCTTCCAGAGTTCACTCTCTAACGGAGACAAAGGCAGGCCTTCAGACTACCTCAGCAACGGAAAAAAGAGAAAAGCAGATGAGAAGGAATTTATGACCGACTACGTAAGTGTTCTTTCGTTGTTAAATCTGCATCGTCCTTTTATGAATCATCCACATGATCTTTATTTGATTTAAGCACATGTAGGGAATAAATAAAGAGGCGCTTAACTCTGAAGCGTGTTCTCTTTCAGGGCAGCGACGCGGAGAAGAGCGATGACAATTTGGTCGTTGACGAGGTCTGTTTGTGTTAAAGAATGAACTTAAAAATAAGGCTGACCATGTTTTCCCCTGATTAATCCGTTATGTGCATTGCGTTCCCTCAGGACCCTTCTTCTCCAAGGAGTGTGCAGTCGTACTCCTCCAGAGAGAACGGATTAGATAAACTCCCTTCTTCCCGTAAGGAGCCCCAGGCCAGTCCGACCTCGCTGGCTTCCTCCAGCAGTGCTGCTTCCCCTTCACGCAGCAAGGAGCCTCCTCCAGTACGTACTTAAAAACACACGCAATCATGTTCGTTTGATGTTAAACAAATGCATTTCTCATGTAGCAAGCAAGTTCCTTTTCCTCCCCCGAACTAAATTCTCGCAAAGCCCTTCACTGCGACGCCTTTTTTTTTTTTTCCCACCCGCACAAAAAGATGCACTTTCTTTGGCAGCAAAACATACCTCACCTTGCTAAACACGCGAAGACTTGACAGTTTCCGCTTGAGTTTGGCTACCGCTGCATCTTTCGACTCATCAACTGTATATCTTGCTTGAATAATTAATGTGTGTAAATGTGTTCCCTAACCTTCCAGAGAGAGAAGTCCAGCACTCCAGGGATGAAGCCTGGCACGCCTATGTCCCAGGAGTCGTCCACCCCAGGCCCCAGCATTCCTCCGCAGTTTCGCCCTGTTCCTGGGAAGCCAGGCATTGACCCTCTTGGTAAGATCCTGTTATCCTGATAGTCCAAGTCTTTAGTGACTGAAATTGTAGTGTTTCATTGAACCAGGTTTGAATGTCCTTGTGGGTTGATGGCTAGTCAGCCAGCAGAGGGCAGTAGTGGTCTTCCTGTTTCTGAAAGGAAGTCTTGTTTTAATTGTATCATCTTGCTGAAAATGTGTCCTTGGAGGCTGTGTAATTGCTGTAGCATTCTCGAGAATGATATTAATGGGACAATGATGTGACGCACTTTTTTGTATTTCCAAGAAAAAAATATCGTCTTATATTCGGGACAATACGGTAGTTTGTCATGATCTTTTAATAAAAAAAAAAAACATCAACTTTAGTTGGGAATAATCTCATTATTTCTCAAAAAAATAAATAAAAGTTTGGCATAATCTTATTTCTCAAAAAAAATGGCGTAATCTTTTTACTATTAAAGACATTTAGTACTTAGCAATATTCTTTTATTATTATTTCTTTAAAAACAAGCAAAAAAAAGTATAAAATGTAAATATTTGACAAAGTTTTGCATGCCAAATCAAAGTCATGTGGTAAATGATAGAAATGTTCATGATATTTATAAAAATTATTTTAATTTTTTTTTTTGGCATAATCTTATTTCTCAAAAAAAATGGCGTAATCTTTTTACTATTAAAGACATTTAGTACTTAGCAATATTCTTTTATTATTATTTCTTTAAAAACAAGCAAAAAAAAGTATAAAATGTAAATATTTGACAAAGTTTTGCATGCCAAATCAAAGTCATGTGGTAAATGATAGAAATGTTCATGATATTTATAAAAATTATTTTAATTTTTTTAAATTTTATTAATTTTTATTAAAATTATTTTAGAAAAATATTTTAAAACTAACATAACTTTCATAATATGGCATTAGTATAATGTTTGTTTGTTTTTTTTGTCCCATTTTTGTCAATAAATTATTGCTTATTTATAATATGCTTCAGCATTGAGAATGAAACCTTGCCTGTATGTTCTGCCTTTCTATTTCTTAACTTCTATTTCTGTCTTAAACTCTGTCTTAACCTCTATTTCTGGATTTCTTAGCATTAGGCCTGAGGAACCCATTGGCGATGCAGGGCGCATACCCCCCTGGTGCATTTGGCCTTCCTCCCCCAGGAGTTAACGGCGAGTTGGCTGGAGCCGCTAGCATTCTCGAGAATGATATTAATGGGACAATGATGTGACGCACTTTTTTTTTTGTCAGGATCTTTTAATTTATTCTAATATTAAAAATGCAATTCATACATACTTGAATGCAATGACATACAATGACTTGAATTTTAATTTCTGAATTAAAATTAGTTTTAATATTTTTGAGGGCATAAGTCAAAAATGTAAGTGTGGTCCGTCCAACTGCCTTAATTACATAAAGAAGAAAAAAACCCTCAATAAAAGGATGAAATTCTGGATAACCTTAAGTACCATATTGGCCCGAATATAAGACGACCTTAACCTCTATTTCTGGATTTCTTAGCATTAGGCCTGAGGAACCCATTGGCGATGCAGGGCGCATACCCCCCTGGTGCATTTGGCCTTCCTCCCCCAGGAGTTAACGGCGAGTTGGCTGGAGCCGCAGGATACGGTGCCGGTCTCCATCTCGTCTCCCCTCAGATGAACGGCTCAGCTGCTGCCGCTGTCGCCGCTGCTGCAGCCGCCGCTGGATACGGACGCTCACCTGTGGTGAGAGAAGAAACACAGAGACTGTTACATTTACCCTGTGCCTTTATGATTTAATCACATTTTTGCTTTTTTGCTTTCCAAGGTGGCCTATGAATCTCCTCACCCCCATATGAGGGTACCAGGGCTACCTGCTAGCCTGCAGTCGGCAGCTTCTGGAAAACCGTGAGTTTCCAATGCCAATTCCCAATGGTTTGACTCTTGTTGTCAAATTGACTCCATTCTGAAAGCTCCAACTCAAACGTCCTTAGTAGAATCTATCTTAAACAAAATGTTCTTTCCCGCCCCTAGAGCTTACTCGTTCCATGTGAGCGCAGATGGTCAAATGCAGCCGGTGCCCTTCCCTCCTGATGCCCTCCTCGGCCCTGGCATCCCTCGTCATGCCCGTCAGATCCACACCCTCAGTCATGGAGAGGTGGTGTGCGCGGTCACCATCAGCACTTCCACGCGTCACGTCTACACTGGCGGGAAAGGCTGCGTCAAAGTGTGGGACATCAGCCAACCGGGCAGCAAGAGCCCGATGGCCCAACTGGACTGTTTGGTGAGATCTGCGTCATGTTAAACTCTACTAGTAGTTGGTACTCGCCATCCTGGTTGGACTAAATCAATGTCCTTTTATCCAATCAGAATCGAGACAATTACATTCGCTCATGCAAGCTCCTTCCAGATGGAAGGACTTTGATAGTTGGGGGTGAGGCCAGCACGCTGTCCATCTGGGATTTGGCCACGCCCACTCCACGAATCAAGGCCGAATTGACGTCCTCGGCTCCGGCCTGCTATGCTCTGGCCATCAGTCCAGACAACAAGGTCTGCTTCTCCTGCTGCAGTGATGGAAACATCGTGGTCTGGGACCTGCACAACCAGACGCTCGTCAGGTATTTTCAGACTCCTGCTGGTGAGATAGACCATGTTCTTCATCCTGATGTCATGTGATGTCCTTGTGTCGCCCTCTATAGGCAGTTCCAAGGTCACACAGATGGAGCCAGCTGTATCGATATTTCCAATGACGGGACCAAACTGTGGACGGGGGGTCTGGACAATACAGTGCGCTGCTGGGACCTGAGAGAGGGCCGACAGCTGCAGCAACATGACTTCACCTCACAGGTACACAGGAATTGTAGTTGTATATTTCAGAAGGAACACAGGAAAAGTAGTTGTATATTTCCCAAAGGTACTGAACACTGAAGATACCTTTGAACTTGAATAAATTGGAAAATACATCTTATTCCTCTTAATGTTTTGGCCTAGTGTCCACATTGAGATGGAAGCTTAGCTTTTTGAAGACGCTCTACTAAGGATAAATTTGAAAAAGCTGTTTTCATGTTTTAGTGTGAACTGTGAAATGGAGGTATTTGAAAATGCTTATGCATGTTTTGTCATCCGATGCATTGTTGTGCTTCTGTTCACTTTCATAGTGTTGCTAAAGATAAATGTTACTTTGTACTACATAGAACAAACTATGTAGTGTTTGTTCATTTTGTAATATGATTTTAATCCGGACATACTATATCCGTCATGTTGTCATGTGACCCATGTTATCATTGTCATGTGACCTACCAGCATCAGGTGATTTAAGCATTTTCAGACATTTCAGTATGAATGAGTAACTTTTGGAAAATGCTTGAAAACGCTAGTGTTGACGGAGAACATATTGAAACCGTTATATGGATTGGTGTGAACATAGCCTCAATGCTTGAAGACAGGATCAGGAGGTTCAGCGGGTGTTCAGATATCGGAATGAGAACAAATTGTGTTCGTTTTTAGCATGAAATGTGTTTATTTGTGCGTGCAGATCTTTTCTCTGGGTTATTGTCCTACGGGCGAGTGGCTTGCAGTGGGGATGGAGAGCAGTAATGTGGAAGTGCTGCACGTCTCCAAACCAGACAAATACCAGCTGCACCTTCACGAAAGCTGTGTTCTCTCGCTCAAGTTCGCCTACTGCGGTACGTTTATTTTTTTCTTCTTAAAAAGTACCTTGTTTTTACTTAGAAATGTAAAAAAAAATTATCATTTACGGTTGAGCATTATAGAAAAACATGGCTGTTTAATTGAAGGACTGTACCTAAAATATTACTTTTAACTTTTGCAGGAAAATGGTTTGTAAGCACAGGCAAAGATAATCTACTGAATGCATGGCGAACTCCATATGGATCAAGCATATTCCAGGTAATGTTTGGATAATAGTGACTGTTGACTATAAATACTACAGTGCTGAGGTTGTAATTAACTAAAATTAGTGACACTACTAACCTAAATACATTAAGTAAGCTTTAAATGCTGCAGCTTTTCTAGTAACAAGCTACTTTTTCCAAAAACTACTGGTATAGTACTGGTACTAGATTCATTTGATTCTCTGTGCATCTTTTAAAATTGTTATATTTAGTTATATGCTGTGTTTACTATTTTTGGTTACACTTTATTTCGATAGTCCACTTTAGACATTCTATTAACTATAAGTAACTCTGTAACTACATGTCAACTAATTATCATTAATTTGCAACTACATGTCTACTAACTCTCAGAGTAGACTGTTAGGGTAGGTTTAGGGTTAGTAGAATACATTGACAAAGAAAGTGTTAGAAGATATTAAGCAGACAGTCTACTAATACTCTACTAACTGCTAGTTGACATGTAGTTGCAAAGTTACTTACTGTTAATAGAATGTCTAAAGTGGACTATCGAAATAAAGTGTTACCCTATTTTTTACTTAATTGAAATCTATTCAAGTTAGCTTGTAGTTTAGCCAACTGCTTTTGAAAGCGTAGCTTAAACTGCTTTAAATTTTAGCTTTCCAAACAACAGGCTACACAGATCAGCTTCCCCAGCACTGTGTAATAGTATCAAATGGCTTAGTTTTAGCATAATTTAACTGATAATTAAATTGCCATTTTTGTCACTATGACATTTTATTATGACATTGTCACAGTGTGTCAAAAATAAATGTTCATTGTTGAATACACTTTCTATTTGTTCTATTTATCAGGATACATAAGACAAACGCAGATCAGCAGTGCTGTCTAACACCAGAAAGTACTAACTAAATACTTGTTTTTGTCTCTAGTCTAAGGAATCGTCGTCCGTCCTCAGCTGTGACATTTCTCCTGACGACCAATTCATTGTCACTGGCTCAGGAGATAAGAAGGCTACTGTGTATGAAGTAATTTACTAAACTGAATGTGTTCAAAACATTGTTAATAAAATGAGAAACTGAAACTGATTGGATGGAGAACAGATTCATCATTATTTTGCCTTTGGACTTGGGAGACAAAAGGTGTGGCATGGATGTGAATATTGACAGCAGTACGGCTGTTCTTTACGACTCCAGGATCAGATGGTGGATCTTCAGGTCTGACCTTGTTGTTTTTTTTAATGCTGTGAGGAAAGCTGGTAGTCTAGCTTCAAAAACATGGGATTTCTCCAAAGACCTCTTTTCTTCTGTCTTTCCTTCTTTACTTTTTTTTTAAACAAGATGAAACCTCTGTAGTGAATATAATAGTAAAAGAAATCTTATTTTTTTAGCCTTCGGAATTTTCATGGAAATGGACGATTATGGAGCCACAGTGTATGAATGAATTATGACGAGACCTAAAGGACTGGCCTAAGACTTCATCGATCGTTTCCTTAAAAGCTGACCTGATCTTGGCTCTGTGTTATAATTGTATGGATGATGTATAAGATAATGGACTATGATGTAGGACAACAAGGCTCTGGATTTTAGTGTTTCATTGACTTCAGGGAAATGGCTATAAAGACACTCAGTTAACGTCATATCACGTGAATACTGTATGTTGGAGCATGTTGAAAATTTTGACTTTGGTTGCAAACTTGGTATGTATGAACTGTAAAATAAAGCTCTTTAAAAGCCAAAAGATGCATACTGTTGGGTACTTGCATTAATTTATAGTTTAAAATCTTATTTGATGAAATGTAAAAAATTCTGTTCATTTAAAAAAAAATTTACCCTGCATTTAGTAAATACACAAATTTGAATACAGTTTAAATATTAAATTACTTACCTCATTTATTTACCCATTTTGAAGGCTAATTAAAAAATGCGAAGTTTAAGAAATATGCAGACCCAAAAACTCATGCTTATGCAAATTTTTATATACAATTTTTAAAATAAGAAATTTAAATGTGTACAAATATGTGATTGTATTAAATTCATTAATTGTAACGTTCATGTTGCTGATGAGATGGCTATTTAAAAATGCATAAAACAAACTACAATATAAAGTACTAATTACAATTATTAAATACAAGTTACATTTAATACAATTATTACAATCTGTTCCAATCTGTACATTTTTACATTAGCATGAGTTTGTCTGTATAATTATTATTTTTTAATCTTTTATATTGAAACACTTCTCAAGAACTCTACAACTTCAAAAGATGACCACAAGTTTAATTTGTCAATTTATACATGTCTTTTACATCAAATGGGAAGTGCTACAGGGATATCACAGCGATGCCTTTGAAAAGGTTCCTTGGCTTTCGAGAGAGACAACAAAATTGTGTCGGTGAACATTGTTCTCAGTATACAAACATAATGCATTATATAAGGGTAGATAGATACAGATATTCAGATAGCATGATGTCAAAGAGATCGTGCAGCAAAGACGGTCTGTCTTGAAACGGACAAATGCCACTGTTTGCAGGCAGCCATATTTTCAGCTATTTGAAAAACAAAAAAGAAACACACCACACTTTCTGCATAATAAACAGACTGATCAAAACACTGTAGTAACACTGCTTACTATTGCCATAAAAAAGAGAAAGAACCTAATAATATAATTCCTTCTGTTCACAAGCAAAAAATGGTTTGACTCATCCAACCATTTTCTGAGTGCTGAGAAAAGCTTTATAGATCAAAAGAAAAATGAACAAAACTTTAATTTAAAAAATCTGTTCCCAGCAGGATGTTTGGTGCATGTGATAGATGAATCTTGTAGTGCCTCTCCTTGGACATTCCTGGTCAGGTTGGCAACCACCGCTCTTCTTACTGATGGAGTACATCAGGGCTCTGTGTTAGGACCGCTCAGATTTTCAAGCATTTCTCATTTACTTTGTGAAGAATTCAGGTATAACAATTCATAAAAAAATGCATTTAAATTAATTGCATGACATCCCTATTATTTGCTGATACTGATATAGCAATAATTGCAATCCTCAAATTAAAATAATTTTCATATTCATATAGACACAATTGCATTCTGTTCCATGCTGTGTTGTTTACATTATTTCTTGGAACCTATTTTTGTAATTAATTGTTCTGCATTAAACATCACATTACTTTATACAATTGAACAATTCTTACAATTTTTGATGTCTTACCATATACCAGTTTTGAATATTTAGGTATTTGCATCATCTTACTGAAGTAGAAAAATCATGAAAAGATTTCCCCATGCAAAGCTAAAAGATAATTAATGACATGAAAATGAGCATTAAACCACAAATGAGCGCAACATCATACCATACGGTAATCCACAGGAATTAAAACGAGTAACGGTCGTGGTTGTGAATATTTGCCACACGAATCCTACATGATTTACCCTTGCTCCTCATTAGACACCGACTTGTGGAAGGAGGAAATTAAATGCAGGTTGGAGAATTCAACTGGGATTTGCCACATGTCTAATTGGGTTGGATAGGCGAGTGAAGAATTGTTTGTACACCCATATCGTGTTCATCCAGAGATGCTCCAGCGTGAGCCAGGAGCCTCAAAACTGTCTTTTCTCATTGGAGGGAAGATGTTGTGCTCTCTTTATGGAGGGAGTTTGCGACTAATGAAATGATTGTCTGGTTTTGGTGTTTCTGTAAGTAGAAGCTCCCTGAATACCTGCTGTCTGTAGGGCTTCCTCTTTTAGCATTTAGACTGTTCTAATGATCTCCTCCCCACTTACTCGCTATGTTCATAATGGAATACTAGCATACTGCATATTTCACAGAATATACTGTGTACTACATACTATTTAAAAAATATCTAAAAGCATAAGATCAAAAGAATGTTAAGATATATAGTAATATGCTACATTGTTGCACATTTAATTTAGTGAGAGCTGTCCACTTTGTTAATTTACATTTTTAGTCCAATGTTGTTGTCCAGTAATGTCACAAAAATATGTTGCTAACAATTCTTCCATTATTGTAAAATTCAAGTATTGTAAAATGAAGTTACAGCTGTAGCAACAAATTTTTTCTTAAAGTATCCCACATAGTATTTTATACAGGACATTTTGGCAAAAATTTGCATGCAGTGCTAGGTAGATTACTTACAAATTGTTGTTTGTTACTGATTACAGTTTACAATGAAAATAGTAGTTAATAACATAATCTAGGTTACTTATTTTAGTAATGTATTCTGACTACTGTTTAAGAAATTTTAAAAGAGGAAAAATCGCTAAATTATGTATAATTTGCTGCCATTGTGTAAATATTATGTAATCATGTAATCCTTAAAAAAGTAACTGTAATCTGATTATGAGCATTTTAAAATGTAATATAATCTAATTATGAGTACTTACTTTTTGGAATCTGCTTACGTAATCCAGATTACATGTAATCCGTTACTACCCAGCGTCATCTGGGTATTTTATGTATAAAGAAAATGTTCATACTGTGCTCAGTATACATTCTGTATAAAAGTATGAATAGTATGGTAGTATGCAATTCTGAACAAAGCCTCTTTCTATCTCTCAAATGGTTGTGACCAGATAAGGACCGCAAATAGAAGAGCTATGGTTGCCCGCCATGCCATCCATGATTGTTTCATGCTTGGCGCTCTTTGTTCATCCATCCGTCCATCTTTGTGTTCAGTACACCACCTCATACACTGTGGCTTTCTTATCCCCAGAACCAGTTACAATATACTTGTCATCTGGGGACACATCACAGCTCAGTACAGACGAGGATTCCTTTGACTGGAGAGAGTGAGAGACAAAATGAGACATATTCGCAAATAATGATGAGATCCAGCTAAATCTCACTGTCACAAAAGGTGCATGCAATGATTTTCGAATCTGAAACAACAACTTTCTCATTTTAAAAATAAGCTTTGTTCTTTCTCCATCGCTATTACCTGTCTGCGTACAGCTGCTCTATTATTCTGATATGTTAATAGTGTAGCAGCATTTAAAGGTTTAGGAGATCAAAAGACATATCTAAGGAAGAAAGAAAGTCACATGGGTTTGGAACAAACCTGGAAAATACTGGCTCCATATGGCGTCCTCCATGCATTGAGCAGATTGTCCTTTCCCGTGCTTACAAACCACTTCCCTGAAATACAAAGAAGATTCAATCACATCTTGTGCCATCTAATAGCATTTATTTTAAATAACCATAAATAATGAAGGCCCATAGGAATACATGGGCAGCACGGAGCAGTTTCAAAGAGTGGCACTATACAAATGACTTGTACCGCAGTAGGCGAACTTGAGCGAGAGAACGCAGCTTTCGTGAAGGTGCAGCTGGTATTTGTCTGGTTTGGAGACGTGCAGCACTTCCACATTACTGCTCTCCATCCCCACTGCTAGCCACTCGCCCGTAGGACAATAACCCAGAGAAAAGATCTGCACGCACATAAAAAAACTTCTATAAAAGGTCCAACACATAAAAATATGCCTGCAGACAGAAAAATGGACACCAAGTACCTTTAGTACATAAAAGTTCGAAAATTTGGAATATAAAGGCACGATGACTGAATTTACGTTGCCAATAAATGTTTCCATTTTATTATTAATGACTCCACAGTGGTGTTTTGAGCAAGATGTTTTAGTTCTTTAGTCTCCTGTGTTCCTTCTGAGCTGCAGTACCTGTGAGGTGAAGTCATGTTGCTGCAGCTGTCGGCCCTCTCTCAGGTCCCAGCAGCGCACTGTATTGTCCAGACCCCCCGTCCACAGTTTGGTCCCGTCATTGGAAATATCGATACAGCTGGCTCCATCTGTGTGACCTTGGAACTGCCTATAGAGGGCGACACAAGGACATCACATGACATCAGGATGAAGAACATGGTCTATCTCACCAGCAGGAGTCTGAAAATACCTGACGAGCGTCTGGTTGTGCAGGTCCCAGACCACGATGTTTCCATCACTGCAGCAGGAGAAGCAGACCTTGTTGTCTGGACTGATGGCCAGAGCATAGCAGGCCGGAGCCGAGGACGTCAATTCGGCCTTGATTCGTGGAGTGGGCGTGGCCAAATCCCAGATGGACAGCGTGCTGGCCTCACCCCCAACTATCAAAGTCCGTCCATCTGGGAGAATCTTACATGAACGGATGTAGTTGTCTCGATTCTGATTGAATAAAAGGGTAGACACTGATTTAGTCCAACCAGGATGGCGAGTACCAACTACTAGTAGAGTTTAACATGACGCAGATCTCACCAAACAGTCCAGTTGGGCCATCGGGCTCTTGCTGCCCGGTTGGCTGATGTCCCACACTTTGACGCAGCCTTTCCCGCCAGTGTAGACGTGACGCGTGGAAGTGCTGATGGTGACCGCGCACACCACCTCTCCATGACTGAGGGTGTGGATCTGACGGGCATGACGAGGGATGCCAGGGCCGAGGAGGGCATCAGGAGGGAAGGGCACCGGCTGCATTTGACCATCTGCGCTCACATGGAACGAGTAAGCTCTGGGGGTGGGAATAAGGTGGACGTTAAAGTGATAGATAGTGAATGCAAAAATGGAACACAAAAGACGGTTTGAAGAATTTTTTATCAGTACAATGAAAGTAAATGGACCTCACTGACTTTTATTGTATTGACAAACCTTTTTAGTGTTTAATTCTAAGGGTCAGATAGAGGGTGGAAAATGGTCATGAAAAACTAAATTACGACTGATTTTGGTGCAATAAACCATGACTAAGATTATAAGTGGACTTGAGGGACAAAAGTTAAATGGTAAAAGGACTTGTTTAAAATAAGAATAGGAGCTGATTCAAACCTTAAGCACTCCAGCAGTTTGACAACATAATTATGAAAAGTTAGCTTGTTTGTGAATGCGTCAGTGGGTGCAGCAATAATTTGCCATCTTAAGGATGTTTGCCTGAATTCAAGTGGTTTTCTCGCCTTAGCTGTCAGCGGGGGACTTGAGAGGGAATTGTATTACAAGTGCGGCAGACAAAAGCACTAATTTGGACCAACAGTCTATACGCTGGCCATCGCTGTACAGCTCCATCCAAAAACCAAGGGAGGTAAAAGAAAGAGGAGAAACTCACGGCTTGCCACCAGTGGAGCCAGGCAGAGAGGAGGACAGCCCTGATGGCCTAAGATGTGAACGAGATTCATATGCTACCTGTGGAGGGGAGTATTCAAGCATCAAAATGCTTTGCGTACACTTCTGTTAATTGTAAGAGATTCAGAAACATAGTTACCATAGGGCTGCGTGTGTAGGCACTGGCTGCAGCACTGATTTGGGGCGAGAGGGTGAGTGAGCCTCCGAACCCACCCGGGCTGGCCAGCTCTCCGTTAAGCCCAGCGTGGGACACCACCCCGAAGTGAGCCGGGTAAGAACCGGGCGTCATGGTCAAGGGACTCCGCAGAGCTACAGGACACACAACAAAACAATTATTTTCATTGAACTGTAGCATGTGTTCGCTGTAAACGCAAACAGACAACATTTTACCCAGAGGGTCCGCCGAGGAGGCAGGTTTGTTGACCAGGCGTAAACAGGAAGTGCTGGGCCCGGGTGGGCCAGGTGGACCAGGGGTGAGAGTGTCATGGTGAGAGGGAGAAGAACTGCCTGATTTAGAGGAGGGTGACTGAGATTTTTCTGTCTGCCAACAGAACCAAAAGACAGATGCTATTATTTGTTATAATGTTGAATGATATATAGCAAAAAAAAAAAAAAAAAAGATTTTGCTATTACTATTATTATTGTAAAAATAGATTAAATAATAACAAATAATAAAATTATTATAAAAAACTTTACAAACATTTTTTAATAAAAATGAATGAATTAAAAATGTATTCATTTTATTATAAATTTAATTTATATTATTAATAATAATATGAATAATGAATAATAATATTAATAATAATAAACATTTAAAATTTAATTTATATAAAATAAGTTTAACAATAACTACAAACCAGCATTTTGATCTGGCTAGCACATATAACTTAATTTAATCAAATAAAATCCTACAAAAATATCAGAATTGTGATGATTTGTTTAATCGATATTCAATGTATTATATTAAAAATAGGTATTAATAAAAGTTTATCAGTAACTACAAACCAACACTGCGTCCCAAACTAGACCATACTTTGGCTAAATCTGCAAATCTACTTTAAAATAATTTTACCTTTTTTTAAAAATTTTTTTTTGATATTTATAAAATAACAAAAAACACACAAATCAAATTATTTTAGTAACACCATTACAAAATAACTGTGAAACTCTGCTTATTTAAAATAAGCAGAAAGTAAACCAGTTCATATAATATTTAGTATGACCGTCTGATAGAGACAGTCAACCATTTAATATTAAACAAGTTAAGCAATATGCTTGGTAATATGCAATTCTGGCATATTAGGTGTCTGAGAAAAGTACGTGTGCCGTGTCCTTGTTTTTGCCAGGGGGTGGACTGTGTGGTGGGGAGGACGGAGGGGGGCTGGGGGATCCTGGGAGCTCTTTCCTCAGGGTCGGGGCTCGATCCAAACCATTCCCATGTGGAGACAGAGGGGCACTGCCTACAGGAGAGGATGGCTCCTGGAAACACAGAGTCAAAGAGTTAAGGAGAATCAAGAACATGAGTGCATTTTGATTTCATTCAGATATGTGAATTTTCTTTTTACATTTTAGATGGTGTGGTATGAGTTAATAGGGTTTGTTTGAAATAACAGTTATCTTTGTTAACCTGCAACAGAGCAAGGTCTGATCCATTCATATTTTTCATTATGCCATCTGTGTTAACTCAGTAGTAAATGACAAAACAGTTGACAAAACAGAAGACAGTTCTAGTTTAATCCTTGATGTGGGATATTGCAGGAATTCAGATCATTGAAGTGTTAATTATGCAGCGGGGTCACTTAATGCTAATAAAAGCATCGCGCAGTCCTCGCTGACTCCAGACGCTCTGCAGCAGAAAACAATCCTGAGTTGCCTGTGATATTATCAGCAATTACTGAATGAATGCAGTTTAATAAATATGAGTGATGTTCAATATTTGTCCAGTAATTGAGAAACAGAGCTGTAATGTTTCACCTTGAAATGGATGATAATTACACAGAAATAATAATAATAATGAATTCATTTTTGCAGGATGAAATGCATTTGTTGGTGCTGTTCTACAATCAAAAAGAAAATTGTCATTAAGATTAAAGTCAGTGCGAGACTTGCCAGCGCAATGCTAGGCTGTTTTGGGTGTTTGCTGTGGTCCAGCCCAAAGTCTTTATTATATTCTGGTCTCCAGTTATGGCTTGGGTTAATATTCACCAGCAAAGAAAGTTATTGCATTTTCATTAATGTTTATGAAGACAATTTAATTTTTGCAACAATATGCTGAATGAACTGATGATTTGTGCAAAATAAGAATCAGGTCAATTTTGACGTATAAGAAAACCAAACAATGCAAAGCAAAGCAAAGCAAAACAAAACAAAACAAAAACTAAACATTTACCAGAAATCAATAAAAAAAATGTAAATTTAAAACAAAAATAAAATTTTGCTGTGACACAAAATGGGCAGTCAGTTTAACACATTCATTTAGTTTATTATATATTTAGCCTATGCACGATCTAAATTCCGTAATTAGGTATTTTCCTACCATCTGAACAATAGCAATAAACAATGCAGTATATCAAAACCCACTTTTTGTAAAATCTATTCAATCTTGTTTACCACAGTAATGTCTTTATATTTATTTGGGGGCTTTTGTCAGCAATTAGTGAAATATGCAGATAATTGCATTATTAATCAGCATATCATGTAATGAATTTAATTATAAAATTATTTACAGTTTTCAATTGATGATGATTGGCAGCACTACTGTAAGTACAGACTTTCACCAATGTTAATTTAACAGTGCATGTGAACTGACCTCATTTGAGACATCTACTACAAGATTGTCCTCGCTCTTGTCTCCGTCACTGTCCTAAAAGACAACAGGCAGGAGAAAAACCATGTTAGATGACACACACAGGCACAAAAATATATACCCCTATGGGATATTCATCAGATACATACATGTACGTCCGATATTGCAGTGTCCTTTTACTGCTCCCCCGTCCCCCTCCCTTTGTGTCTGATTTCACCAATCACACCAACACCACCTTGTCCATCGCTCTCACACGGCTCACACTCATCTCACTGTTCTCTTTCACCCATCTCTAGGAATCAGGGGGTGACAACGCACTTAGTTGCCATGGCAACAGGGCTTTAATGTGATCATGGCCTGATGTTCCTATTGCCATCACCCTATAGTGACATCATCCCCCTAATTATACCCGCCGGATGGTCACATGTAGCTCTTCCCTACATGTGTGTTTGATAAATGCTACACCTGATGCGTTGCTGAGCTTTATGAACTATGATAAACAATTATACTATAAAAAAAGAGATTATACCTATACAATAGGCATACGTTTTTATTAATATATATTTATATAAATGTAATAATAATATAATAAAATAAAATATAATGTAAGTATATATAATATAATAAGTATTTTATATTAAAGTGTTACGAGAATTATATAACATAAATGTATATATTATTAAAACAGAATTTTACTATTTAAATGATATTTTCTTTTTGATTTTATAATTATAATCACACACATTAATATTATTTAATATACATTTATTAATTATATTTATACTTACCAATATTAATATTATTTAATATACAATTATTTTTTAATTATATTTATTTATAATTAATTATACATTTATATACAGTTATCTTAATTACAATTTTGTGAAAATGTGGAAATATACCATATTAAGATATGTAAGTATTGAACATCATAACATTGCTAAATAACAAAATATAATTACTTATTACTAACATAATATACAAATAAAATTACTTCCAATAAACACAATAAAAGCTGCAATAAAATAAAATGTCTTTAATAGACATAAAATATATAACGAATAAATTTACAAAATGCAAATCACGTTCTATACTAGAATTTTGACAACAATGCAAATTGTTATATCACATAAGGTGCATGGGGACTGAGAACATTTTTTTTTAAATAAAATAACAGGAAATCAATCAAATAAAATGTAAATCAAATCAAATCAGACTCCACTGGGATAAAATAAAAAAATAACATTAGGGCTGCCAATTTAATATACACAGTTAATTGGGGGACTGGGGGACTGAGACAAGTATGATGTCATCATCATGTGACAGAACCTACGTAGTGAGACGGGAGGACGTCTTTTTCATCACACCGTCTCCGTTTGGCATCGCTGCTGGCCTGTGAGGGATACACCCCTGAGGGACCCTGACGATCCTCCGCTGCCTGACTGTCAGTTGACGACACTGATTTACTCTATAGAGACAGAAAACACAGCATAAACACACACACAGTCTCATTTCCAACAAAATGCTAAGGTTGTGCAAAGTTCACTGAATAGTTCATTGTTCTAAGGCTGTATGATGGCTTTGCGTTGGAAGTCAATAACATCAAATGTCATTGTTTCTCGAGTGTCTCTTAACCAAACATCATGATGTAAACCCTGCACCATATTTGAATTGCGCTGAAGGGATTTATAGGTAAATTTTGATATTTGGTCACTAAGAAAGGTCACTGTATGGAAAACCCAAATGAGAGTAAATGATGACAATTTTCATTTTTGGGTGATTTATTCCTTTAAAGCAGAATCCTGCACTATTTTGCAATTAAAAACAACAACAACAAACATACTAAATACTGAATTGGCCCAAAACATTTGGTCACCATCTAGTGTCAACTGTCCATTTTTAAACTTTCATCATTATTAGGAGTACAGCAAAACCAGTCTCAAATCAGTGACTTCAAACACTTCGTTTTCTGCAACGGTGCAGTTTTATGAGCCAAACAGAAAGTGCATTGGACTGAGATGAGAAAAAAAGTGCACAAAGAAGCCCAGTTCTCTCAAACAAACCAGTTTTCTCCAAAATCTCTCTCTCTCTCTCTTGTCACTCCCCCTCACTCAGACCTTTCCTTCTTGACTCCCTCATTTACTTCCTCTACAGTCAGCAACAAGAAATCATCTTAAAGAACTTGGCTGTTATGACTCTTTCTCCTCTGAGTCATTCCTATGCAAGCTCAGTCCTATGGAAGCACGTTTACACCATGGAATAAAAAAATGTAAAATGCAAATGCGAATTTTTATCTCATAAATCAGAATTACGAGAAAAAAATTCTGAGTTTATATCTCGCAATTCTGAGTTCATAGTTCATGAGGTTTTTTTTGACAGAATTGCGAGAAAAAAAATTGCAATTACCTTTTTAATATTTTTATTCTTTGGTGGTCTCCTGAAGTTATAGTTTTTTTATGACTGCCAGACGTAAAGTTAGTGATTGTTCACAAACATTCTTGCCCTCTGCAGCTTATACAAGTCATACAGGTTTTGAATGACATGAGGATGAGTAAATGAACAGAGCTTTCATAAATATCAGTTTAAATGAACGTCAAAACTTTTAAACAGACAGTACACCCAAAATTAAATTGCTTATTTTTTCCTTGAAACAATAAAGGATTTTCACTATATTTCAAATCTCCTAAAGACATATTATAGCTTTTAAATCATTATTCTCTGAATATGTGACCTTTCGCAGCTGATTCAAGTCAAGATTTTGAACGACATGATGGTAAGCAGACAAGCTAGCAAGATTCATTTTTGTGTGAACTGTTCCTTTAAGACTATGATGCAACCAAATGACAGAGAATTATGGTTTGTTATATTAAAAGTACAGAATGAACACTTTTCCTCAGCGCTAATGGCAGAGGGTGGGAACAGTGCTGTTTAGAGAGTCCTGAAAGGTCAGTCAGATTTCATAATCCGTACATCTCTTTTAAGGACTCTGTTTTTGGAGTCGTTTATCAAAGTCAGTGGGGTGGAGGCACATATATACACATACAAACACACAAGTTTGATACTCACCCTGCTGGGCGCACCCTCTGGGAGCGGAGGACAGAGAGAGAGAAAGAGAAGGAGGGGTTGGGGATTGACGTCAGTCTAGATAATAATAAGAACAATTCCATAGCAAGCCAAGGTCATGCTGAAAAATCCAGTCAGGGTGCAATAAAAATACATCCATTGTATTGAGCTCCCCGAGCAAATCGCCCCTCTGGCCTTCAGTCTATCAGAGTTTCAAGGCTTCTCAGAAGTCTATCTAATCTGCCGGACCAACTCAACACACCCTCGTTCTCTCTATGTTTCACTTTGTGTTTTTCTAGGCCAACTTTTGCACCATCGCTCTCTTATCATGCTCCCTTTAATGCTTGTCAAATCCTATTTTCAAGGTGCACAATAAGTGCACAATAAACTTTCTTAACAAACTTTACCAGTTGCATGCATTTTGTGCCTTGTTGAAGTCTTTATCAAAGGAATAGTTCACTCAAAAATGAAAATGTTCTTAAAATTCACTCACCCTCAGGCCATTCAAGATGTAGATGAGTTTGTTTCTTCATCAGAATTAGAGAAATTTAGCATCACATCATTTGCTCACCAATGGATCCTCTGCAGTGAATGGGTGCCGTCAGAATGAGAGTCCAAACAGCTGATAAAAACATCACATACTGTAATCCACAAGTAATCCACGCCACTCCAGTCCATCAATTAACGTGTGAAGTGAAAAACAGCATGTTTGTAATAAACAAATTCAGGGTGGATTATTGTGATGTTTTTATCAGCTGTTTGGACTCTCATTCTGACGGCACCCATTCACTGCAGAGGATCCATTGGTGATCAAGTGATGTAATGCTGAATTTCTCCAAATCTGATGAAGAAATAAACTCATTTGCATTGCCCGAGTAAATTATGAGCAAATTTTCATTTTTGGGTTACCTATTCCTTTAAAGAGGAAATATATATTTAATTTATTATTATTTAATTATACAATTAAATCATTTAATAGCCCCATGCATCTGTGATATAAAAAATGTACATAGAGTAAGACAGGTCAGATAGACACTCACCTCGCAGGTGCTCAGGGTCTAGGTGGTTGCGTTCGTCCTTGTTGGCCAGGTGGGCGGAGACTCCCAGAGCCCCGGTGAGGGCCAGCAGCCCTGACGTGCCGCCCAGAGACAGACCTGAAGGGTGAGGAGTAAGAGGAATACCTGGAGTGTGGTGAGACAGGTGCTGAAGCTGCTGCTGCTGAGAGACAGACAGACAGACAAAGAGACAAAGATAAAGACAACAGGCAGAGACATGCACATGGAGATAGATGGATGGATGGACAGATAGATATGTCCCAACCCAATTTCCTGTTTTGATAGAATTATGAGAATATTTCAGGTCTATAAATATAGAATGTAACTATATAGAAAGTAACTAAGTAACTAATTGTAACTTCATAGTTCATAAACTCAGCAGTCCAAAAGCTCTCCAGTCAGCCTACAGCAGCAGTGGTGTCAGTCTCTGTCAGTCTCTGTCAGTCTCTGTCTGCTGTTGTCCTGTGTGGGCTGTATCACCGTATCACTGGGGTTTAAGTGCAGTAATATGATCAGAGCTCAGAGAGACAGTGGACTGAAGAGAGAGTGTGTCACTCCATAACAGCCAGCAACAAAACAAGCTGTAATTTAGCACAGAGAAGAGAGACCTCTCTTTATCAGCTTTCTGATATCTCTTTTCTTTTTTCTCCCCTCCACCATGTCATATATTTCTTTCTCTATCTATCAATCTCTCTATCAATCTCTCTATCTATCTATCTATCCATCCATCCATCCATCCATCCATCCATCAAACTCCATCAAACTTTTAATCTATCCATCAATCTGTCTGTATGTATGTCTATGTCTACCCATCCATCTATCTATTTTTCTATCCGACATATCAGTATGAGAGGTCAGAGTTCACTCACCCCTATGATGGCGTTGAGCTCTGCCATGGTGACCTGTTTGGCACGTTCCACCGCCTGAACAACCTGCTGTTGATGCTGATACACACAAAGATACATGGTAAGACAGAGATGCAGTATACACACTTGTAGACAAAAACCCAAGCACACTCAAATAAAATGTGAATTAAAGTCTCACAAAAATTGTATTTATCCTCCATCTCTCTCACACTCTCTCGCTCCATCCCTGTCCATCACACACACACACACACACACACACAGTCAGTATTGACAGACATATCACTCTGTCCTTCCCCGTCAGCAGACACTAACTCAAGCTAATGCTAAAGGTGACCTCCTAATCAATACAGTTCCGCCTGATCTTTTATTGCTCATCTGCCCAAATAAATCCTCCTCATTTAAAATGAGGATCCATTCCAGACGTTTTATTGGACCACAGCTATCCTCAAATGAAAGGGAGCTCTATCAGTATACATTATATAAAAGGTTATATTTACAAACAGACTGTATGAAAATAATGAACGGTAAAAGGATGTTATTTACAGACGTCTTACATAAACCACAATAAAAGTTTTACTTTTATTTAGTCAGAATAACAGAACTGTGGCTGATTAATGGGTGAATCTCAAGAAGAAAAATTGACAAATGCCTTTTTTTTGCTTAATTAAAATTTAAATGAACAATATTTAATCAGATTATTATAGCATTATGCACAACAACAATAATAATAATTAATTATAAATTAACATATAATATACTTTAATATTATATAATAAAATAGCACGTCATATAAATATATATCAATATAAACTATATAATAAAATTATATATATGAAATATATAATGTTCTTGCAAAAAATTTTGAGAAATTATGTTAATCCTTTCTCATTTTCCATTTCGGTTTTGAACTCTAAAGGTGAGTTGCATTAATTCATAGTTTGCATTCATGCAGAGCCCACTGTAGACTCCAGAGGACTGCAGCTCCAAAGCTTTGAAGATAGCAATGGATCTATGGCTGCTCCTCGACAAGGGAACTGGAGCTTTGAATATGCTGGGACACAGAACAAACCATTCCAGTCTTTTTGCCATCCATACTAACACAACAACAACAACAAAAACAACTAGAAAAGCAACAGCCGAATCTCAAGAGTTTCTAATGAAGTTCTCCTTCTACCTTTCATGCAAATTTATAGAAACTAGCAACATGTAGAGAACGAGAACTTTAGAGGGATAGTTCACTCAAAAATGAAAATTCTGTCATCATTTATGCATCCTCCACTTGTTACAAACCTGTTTGTGTTTCTTTCTTCTGTTGAACACAAAAGAAGATATTTTGAAGAATGTTGGTAACCAAGCCATTGACGGTAGCCACTGACTTCCATATTTTTTCCACACCATAAAAGTCAATGGCTCCCTTCATCTGTTTGGTTACCAACATTTTTCAAAATATCCTCTTTTGTGCTCAACAGAAGAAAGAAACTCAGGTTTGGAAAAAGTGGAGAATGCATAAATGATTGTCCTTTTAATTTGTTTATTTTCACCAAGAACTCCTCAATTTGTATGTGAATCACTAGAATTGGATGTTCTGACTCATTTGAAAGGTGAGTCATTGTTGGACTTCTGGCTCAACCAATGGTGTGACTTTGGAGCCTGCTGTAACAGGATCGGTTGTTTGGACTCATTTGAAAGGTAAAGTGAGTCAATGTTGGACTTCTGGTTCAACCAATGGTGTGAGATTGGAGTCTGCTTGTAACACTAGTAGCAGAGCTGCTAATAAAGGAAACAGCGATGCTGGACTCAAGCTGAATTTGCAACCTGAGCTCATCAAGTCATCGCAGACAACTTTCGGTAACTGAACGCGGCAGGAGTTTGCGGCTTCGTTAAAAAACGCAGGATATCAGCAATCCTTGTTTAGTCAGAGATGTGAGACGGGGTCGTTAAAATCTAGAAGCTGTCTGCCATACTGAGGGTGGATCAGTTTGACGGGGAGGGGGGAGAGAATGTGTGTGTGTGTGTGTGTGTGTACGCCTGTGGGAGAAGACCCCAGAACCCTGATGAGCTGTCAATCACTGTCAGCGTACCTCCTGAGAGAGGAAAGGGATGATTTGAGCACAGATAGCACTGAGTCGCTTCACGATCTCCGCCTGCAAGAGAACACACACGTACACACGCTCGATTAGAAGAGAAAACAGTGACAGTGATAAACCTGTACAACTGCACTGGGCTCTCAATTCCCAAGAACACAAATGGCTTCAGCTTAGATTATATTCATGTCAATGTCTAAGCAACAAAAGATACACAAGACAGAGAAAGTGAATGACAGATAATAATGAAATGAGGGCCATTTAGCACAGCTGGGATGGAGGTTTTAGGTTCATTGTAATTTTGTGCACATGAATGATAAAAAAAAGACTGAGGGTGAATCAGTCTGACAGGGAGGGGAACGAGAACGTGTCTGTGCGCCTGTGGGAGAAGACCCCAGAACCCTGATGAGCTGTCAATCACTGTCATCATACCTCCTGAGAGAGGAAAGGGATGATTTGAGCACAGATAGCACTGAGTCGCTTCACGATCTCCGCCTGCAAGAGAACACACACGTACACACGCTCGATTAGAAGAGAAAACAGTGACAGTGATAAACCTGTACAACTGCACTGGGCTCTCAATTCCCAAGCACATTTTTAGCAACATCATATGACCCCTTTAAAAAAACACACTCATAAAACCCTAGTAGCCACCAAGAACACTCTAGCAATCACCTAGCAACCATACATAAATGCCCTAGCAACCACCAAGAACTATGCATGTAGCAACACCCTATCAATTAGCGACAAAGCAACACGCTACTATCTAACAATACAACCTAGCAATGTGTTAAAAACCACTCATGACATCCTAGCAACCATAGCAGTCCCCTAGCAACCACCAAGAACTATGTAGTAACACCCTATCAACTGCATAGCAATGCGACCAGCAACAATCAAACAGAACACCTTAGCAACCACCAAGAACACTCTAGCAATCATCTAGCAACCATATAGAAATGCCCTAGCAACCACCCAGAACACCCTAGCAACCCCCTAGCAACCACCAAGAACTATGTAGTAACACCCTATCAACTGCATAGCAATGCGACCAGCAACAATCAAACAGAACACCTTAGCAACCACCAAGAACACTCTAGCAATCATCTAGCAACCATATAGAAATGCCCTAGCAACCACCCAGAACACCCTAGCAACCCCCTAGCAACCACCAAGAACTATGTAGTAACACCCTATCAACTGCATAGCAATGCGACCAGCAACAATCAAACAGAACACCTTAGCAACCACCAAGAACACTCTAGCAATCATCTAGCAACCATATAGAAATGCCCTAGCAACCACCCAGAACACCCTAGCAACCACCAAGAACTACGTAGCAACACCCTATCAACTACATAGCAACGTGCTACTATTAAACAGAAAACCTTAGCAATGCAAAAAACACTATAGCAATCACCTAGCAACACCCTATCAAAGCATAGCAACATGCTATTAACCAAACAGAACATCCTAGCAATGGGCTTAAAACAACTCAAGATGTCAGAGAAACCACCCAGAACACCATAAGCAACTGCAAAGCAATACCCTATCAACCATCCAGCAACACCCCTGCAATATGCTCATAACATCACCCAAAAAAAACCTAGCACCCAAAAACCCTAACAATGAACTAAAATCACTCATAACGCCCTAACAACCACCCAGAAAACCCTAGCAACCCCTTAACAACCATACAAAATACCCTAGCAATGCACTTACAGCACCTCATGACATTCTGGTAACCACCCAGAACACTCTAGCGACACCCAGCAACCACATAGAAATGCCCCAGCAACGCCCTAGCAATCACCCAGGACATCCTAGCAACCACTTAGAACACCTTAGCAACCACATAGAATTGAAGCAGTGAGTTTTACATAGGCAAGGTTTTCAGAAAATAGGTCTAGTTTGTGTGTGTGTGTGTTGAGTTCGATTCATTCAGCCATTTTCCTGCTCTCTCTCTCTCTGAGAGAGAGAGCTCTTCAGGGCTGAATAGCTTGAATAGTCTCAATCTCCTTGCAACAGAGCACACAAACACACACGTTTAATTATAGTCTCACTAAGAAAAACAACAGACAGGCAGACAAGTGTTTCACACACGCTGCAACACATGAACAGTTAATTACTTTCACTCGCATACACACACACGCGCGCGCACACGTTCCTTTCAAGACGTTCCTCACGGTGCCCAGTCACCATCCACCTTCATACTCCAGCAGCCATTATCCTCTTTTTACTGTTTTTTCATTCTTTTCTTCCTGTCCTGTGGTAAGGCTCTGTGATTCTCTCAAACACACACACACGCACACACACACTCTAATGGAGGAGTATTTGCGGTGATGGAGGCACAGAAACATAGCAGACCTCTAAGTGCACTCTAATACCTACATGAGGAGCAAAGCAAACCTGTGTTTTAGAGCTCGGTGTTTGTAGCGGAGCTACTTTAAACTGCACACCACCACACAATATATTAAACAAAATTAATAACGATGTAAAAAAGGAACATACCTGACTTAATGTGACAGATGAGGAGAAGAGAAAATGAGGCCTTTATTGAATACCTCTGTGCCTGTGACCACAATCAGTGATTAGAACGTCATTGCTTAATATTTGCCTTTAAATTTCTGAAGAGAGAGAGAGAGTGAGAAAGAGACAGAGAGAGAGAAAGAGGCTCCATTAGACATAAAGAGGGCAGGCTGATAAGACCAAACCTGCATCTGGGGGCATCACTTTAAAGGCGCGTGTGTGTGTGCGTATTCGTGTGGCTTTATATTTCCACTTTTTTATGGTTCTGCTGTTTTTCTTTTTGTCCACTATCCCACCTTTCTCTCTTTCACACACACCTCACTGCATTGACTGTAATCATAATGCCAGAGCCATTAGAGGGGCTGTTTCACAGAATTGCTGAAAACACACACACACACACACACACACACACGGACGGACGGACGGACAGACAGACAGATAGACAGACAGACAGATAGACAGACAGACAGACAGATAGATAGATAGATTTATAGAGAGATTTATAGAGAGATAGATGGATGGATAGAACAATAGAACGATAGATAGATAGATAGATAGATAGAACGATAGATAGATAGATAGATAGATAGATATAGATTTATAGAGAGATAGATAGAACAACAGCAAGCCAGACATATAGATAAAGCAGACAGACAGACAGACAGACTGACAGACAGATAGACAGACAGACAGACAGATAGATAGATTTATTTATAGAGAGATTTATAGAGAGATAGATGGATGGATAGAACAATAGAACGATAGATAGATAGATAGATAGATAGATAGAACGATAGATAGATAGATAGATAGATAGATATAGATTTATAGAGAGATAGATGGATAGATAGAACAACAGCAAGCCAGACATATAGATAAAGCAAACAGACAGACAGACAGACAGATAGATAGATAGATAGATAGATATAAAAAATTAATATCACAATATAATTAATATGACAATGATTCAACACTATTGTTAATATCTCATATCTCAAGCATGTATTCAGGGATTCAGTGAACACATCTATTTAGATGCGGTGAATTATGATTGAGATGCCAATCATGTGCAAACATCATCAGAGCATTGCTGAAAATCATGTAGCAATTTCACACAGCATAGAATTCAGCGGCTAACACACACACACACACATACACACACTGACCCATCTAGATCTCTGTCTAGCCACCCCTCATAGTTTGTCTTAATCCAGTGCTTTAAATGAACTGGGACAGGAGTGAGACCTAGAGAGACAGACAGGAAAAACCTAAAAGCACTACAATCAAAGCAGGATTACAGGAGGGGTGGAGACAGAGACATGTGTGAATCCTATTAGGAGGCAAATCAGTTTGTTGAATATGAAAGCATTAGTACCAAAGCCCCGCCCACTGACATACAACCGCACACCTAAACGGCACATAAAAACAAAAAATTGTGGGTGCTTGCTTCACATGTCAATAAGACATGCTCTAAGTGGGCGGTTCTTAACCAAACTTTATGCCGATACTAGGTTTCTCTCTCTTCCAGTGTCTTTTTTTCTCTTTCTGTCTTCCTCCATCGCTCTCCATTCATGTGTTCTAGCTCACACAGAGAGCGTGTATGATTACCCCCTTCTTCACACGCCACTGATGCTGGGAAAGACTGATTTATAAGGAAATCAGTTAGAGGAAAGGAAAGACAGACACACTCAAGCACTGCCTATTTTATTCAGTATCCGATTCTCAAGAGGAATTATGCAAATCAGGTATCACATTCAACAGGAGGTACTAACACTAAACCACCCAAAGTTTGTTCCTTGATCGCATGATGCATATTGTCTACAAAAATGGGTAAAATCTCCTGTTATAATATTATATTATATAATATAATATAATAATACATTTTTATTTAAAAATATTTTTACAATTTTTATTATAATTATTATTTTTTAATGTAAACAAAGCCCACTTCATGCTTTTAAGAGGTCTCCAAAAAGCATGTGTGTGTGTGTGTGTGTGTGTGTGTGTGTGTATATGATGTTATGAATATGTGTGTGTGATTATGGAGAATCATGGAGTATTATGACCCTCCCTAAAACTCCATTAAAACCATTTCATTGCCCAACACACATGGGGGAATTCACTGAGAATGAATTGCACCTACTGATAGCGTTGTTTATTTGCACTTGCATGTGGTTTCAGTATCCGATTCTTAAAAGGAATTATGCAAATCAGGTATCACATTGAACACAATGTGCATGGTCTAGTTCCTTATTTTAGAAGTCAGAGTGCTTGGTTGTGGAGGATGATCCATTCAATTATTTCTAGGGAAAATTCTTCTTTATTAAAAAAAAAAGTACATTATTATTAATATTAAAATATTTGTATAATAATAAATACAGCGCAAAATGTAATTATACTTAATTTATGTAACAAAAAAAAATGCATGGAATCTGATGTATATAAACCAGATTCAAACCACATCCATATATATTACGATTGCCAATGGTCAGATCACAAGAAATCGGATGTTTATAAAACAGATCCAACCCGTCCTTCGGATGAGACGTTAAACCGAGGTTATTAAAAAAAAAAAGTACATTATTATTAATATTAAAATATTTGTATAATAATAAATACAGCGCAAAATGTAATTATACTTAATTTATGTAACAAAAAAAAATGCATGGAATCTGATGTATATAAACCAGATTCAAACCACATCCATATATATTACGATTGCCAATGGTCAGATCACAAGAAATCGGATGTTTATAAAACAGATCCAACCCACATCCATACGTGTTTAAATGGTCAGACCACATAAAATCTGACATTTATAAACCAGATCCAAAATGCATCAATATGTGTTACAAGTGCGAACGGTCAGATTATATGAAATCAGACGTGTACAAACCGAATCCAAACCACATCAATGTGTGTTGCAAGTGTGAATGGTCAGATTACATTAAATCAGGCGTGTACAAACCGAATCCAAACTACATCCATATGTGTTACAAGTGTGAACAGTCAGATCACATGAAATTAGACTTTTATAAACTGGACCCAAACTCCATCCGTATCTGTCACAAATGTGAACAGTCAGACCACATGCACAATATTGTGCATAGCTGCAAGTTTATAAACAGCCAGTCCTGATAATCTGATCTGTGTGCAATGTGAACAGAAAATAAGATGCCGTTTTGGAGTGCTAAAATACCACAAGCAAAACGTTTAGTGAATTCACCCAACAGGTTTGTCTTACCTGTTTGTGCATCTCAATGTTGAGCCCATAGGACATCTCGTAGTACTGTGGGAACACAAACGTGAGAGTAGCAATCAGCACCGTGATGAATTAAACAGCAGTGAATCATCATCAATCAAATTAAAACCTCAGCGGTCTGACAGACACTAACGACTTGCTTAAACTACAGGAAGACGGAGAGAGTTTGAACGCGTCCGCGTGTGTTTCTGCGCATCTGTTTTAGCAGGCAATGCCAAAGATGAAGATGAAACCTGACACAACTGCTCGCTTATTCTGTGTCTTTCTCAGTCTGTCTGTCTCGCTCACACACTCGGTAACTGCTCTGTGTGTAGCTCGATTTTCAAAAATCCTTTTTCCTCTTCTCTCCCCTTATCTCTGTCTTTACCGATCAGCTCCCTCGTTACCGACCTTCCTTTTTAATCCTCCTCTTCCCTGCCCTTCTCTATTATTCCGTAAACTCCATTTCCCATCCGTGATGTGTGCCTGACCTCCTCTCTTCTATCAAACCTTCTCTGTGGTTTAATCTCAGGATTAAAGTCTCATCATTTCTAATGACAGTGACTGGAAACCCAAAAGTGTCGATATGAGGTTAACGAGCGGTGAAATATTCCAAAGTTTGGGCACACCTACCTACTCATTCTTTATTAGTGCTTGCGAAGCAAATTATCTATATTCATATTCTTAATCTTGGGGCACACTACATGTTCTGCACCTTCCACATTCTGCACACTTCCCATCCGAAACCCCCTATCCTCCCATTCCCCCACCTAAAAATATGAATGCCCGATGTAGGTGCCCTGCTGCCAGCTCTGCATGTAGGCCTATGCTGGACACTTGTTGGCTGATTTTCCCTTGCTATCCGACCCAAAACAAAATCCATTAAAAATATCAATAAGGTTAAGATTTTTGTTTTGTGCATTTATGCATATTCATGCATAGGCACAATTTGTCTACAAAACTCATTTCAAGCCACGTATAAAAACCTTCTAACCAAAAGGATTTTAAGATCATGAGAACTATAAATCCAGTCAAGCGTGTCCAAACTTTTGACTGGCAGTTTAAATGCGAGTCTATAAAATGAAGCATTTTAGACATGTGTTGCGCTGTATTCAAATTTATTGCATTTCCAGTATTGATCGCTCCGGTGGGTGATGAATTTTAGATAAAGTGTGACATAACAGCAGAACTATTTCCCCATCTATCTGGTCTGCTGGCACACACACACACACACAAATATAAATCACGTTCGCTGGTTCTGCATGCTGATAGTGCAGCAGGGCCGCTGGAAGCGGTTCCGTTTTAAAAAGCTTTGCGGCAGCCCAGAAGGCTATTCAGCAGCACTCGTATTACCTCACTTAAGGCCAAAAAAGGCCTCTGCATCATTTCAGACCAACATTAGTTCTCAGCATGTTTTGATGTAGAATCAATCCAGGGAGAAAATGCTGAGCGAAAATTCTAATTCACACAAAAATAGGCGATATATCAGCCAATTAATCGACCTGGCCGACATATCGGTACCAACTGAAATGCTTCCATTAGCCAGCCTTAACACGAAAACAAAACCACACTGGTTTGGGGAAACAGTGTCCAAATATTTGGTAACCACCCTAGAAACCATATAACAACACCCTGGCAACCGCCCAGAACACTCTAGAATCAAGGCACTGAGTTTTGAACAGGCAAACATGACTCAAATTGAGCTGTACTTAATGTGGCAACAGGAGAGTTTCTATCAGTTTAACTGACAAGTGATCTATTACCTCAACCTACACACAGTCCTGTAAATAAGATGTTTAATTAGGCTGAAATAGTTTAAGCAGTCAGCATGTTGTGTCTACGGTCTCTCCCTAAAGAAAGTGTTGAATGACAGAGTGCCAGACAGGCAATCTAAGGACAGGACACCTGCAGCTCATTTTCTCTTCAAAGCACTTTAGTCCTTTAGTTTTGCTTTACTAAATATCTTTTGGTTTCTTCAGCTACATTTTATAAAGATAAAATTACAGGACTCCATTAAGGACAGACCAATGGCCTGGGACCAGTGTGAGAGAATTTGGGACCCTACAGGTAATTTGTTGTGCTCATGGGGACACGGGCTGTCATATTGCTCTCTTCCTGTACAAGGCAAAATGCTCATTGCAAATAAATAAATAAATAAAATAATAATAATAATACTAAAATAAATAAATAAAAAATATATCTAGATGGATAACAACTGGAGAAATTAGTATGAAAAAAACTGTCAAAATTGGACATGGGTTGAATACGATAAAAACACTGTATGCCACCATTTAAAAAAATAGCTAAACTGTATGAAATTATAGCTGAATTTATAAACATTATGATTTTATTTTTTTACAACATGTGTCAGGAGCAAATGTAATTAGCTCTTCAATTTATTGTTTTTTTCACAAAAAATTAAGATTATAAAATAAAATTATTTTGAAGTTTTAAATGTGCAATATTAGTTGGAAATATAACCAATTTAATTTAAATAATTTAAAATTAAATTAAATAAAAAAAAATGTGTGTGTTGTTGTTTGCATAGCATGCTTGTGCTATTTAAAGCTCATATCTTAAAGTGGGTGAGTTTGACGTGTTGTTTTTGTGTGATTGTGTTGTTATTCTGGATATCAATGGATAGTGGTGCGCTTTTGGCTCGTAATGTTCTTACGTTCCCTCGCCGGCTCATTGTTATATAAGCTCTCTCATGTTATGTGCATTCTCATTCTACACCGCGAGTGTGTGTGTGTGTGTGTGTATGTGTGTAATCCCCTTAGAGTGTCAGTGTGTGTGTGTGTGTGTTTTGTCTGGAGCAGATTGTGCGCGACATGTGGCGGATGTAGCGGGGCTCAATGCGGCGGAGGTTCAACAAAGCCTCTCCTCCTGCCTCAGCCGCGGTGTGTGAGTGTGTATTAGTCCTCACTGGTCTAAAGAGGGGCAATATGTACTGGGTGTCCCCTGGTTCAACCCGGCAGCTGTTTGCCATCCGTCGCTTGTACTCATATCCTGCTGTGTCGCTGGTCACTCGGCTCTTGCTGAAATCTCTAGATGTGCGTGCGTGTGTGTGTGTGTGTGTGTGTGTCTGTCCGTCCATTTCACTGTACTGGATGCAGCTGTGATCTTCTAAGCTCAGACACATCCTGATCTAGTATTACTAGACAGGCAACACTGATGAGGTATACTTTCCATTGGGCTTGTCTCTCAGGCTCATCGCATCTGCCACGAACCCATTTACACCAAACAGGCCAAATTGAATTGACCGATATAAAAATAGCTGTCCTCTGTACTGTCAAAAGAGCTCCAAAAAAGGAAATACTAAATAGATTTGCATCTCCAGTAAGAAATACCAGAGTTTGCCAGGGTAAAAAAGGATTTTAGGCTTTAGGCTTTCAGCATGCAAGACCAATCAAATTTCAGTATGCAAATATCAACATCATAGCTGTCAGTTAGATTTTATAGATGTTGGAAGTTTCGTAATTACGAGATTCCGACTTGTAAAAATGAGTTTAGTTTCTTGTAGAACTAGCATTTACAACTTATAAACTCAGAAGCTTCGACTTGTACCCATTGATATGTATTCACAGACTCGAACACTCCAGACACGGCAATGCATCCACCATCTTGGAACGGTCAATGTGTCGTCACTCACAGTAAAAATCAGTGAGTTTCCCAAGATGCCAAAAAAATTGCAGCCTCTTGTTGTAAAACGCTGATTTAAAATCCGGAAGAAATGGGATACATTTTTACAGGTTTCCTGAGAAAAAACCATACTATTCTCAAAGAACAAAAAACAAACTCAACTAGCACTGTCAAAATACCAAATTTTCACTGCACAATTACTGTGGCCAAAGTATTTTTTTCCATTTTAGGATGGGTGGCAACAGCTAGTTCTCAGAACGTGTTTTTGCATTTAAAAATGTGAAACTTAGGACAGTGGAATGGAAAAAAAACAGGTTTCAAACGGTGTTTTTTTTTAAAACTTATTTTAAATGGAGGGGCTTGCTTTTTATTTAAATCTAGCGTGTTTGCATAGAAAAACAATCGAAAAGCTGTGTAGTGGAATGTAAAAATGCAATAGTGCCACCTACTGTGTTGGAGTGTCAACAAGATAGTTACTGGCGCCGGATTATTTACAATGTTTATCTTAAGTGCAGTATCAACAAAATTATCTCATCTACTTAATGCACATTCAATTTATAGCTCTATACTCTCACAGCATGTCAACAATTGTCTCACAAAGAGTTACAAGAAACATCTGAGCAGATGCGGAGTACAAAAAATGAGAACAGCAAAGGTTTCGTGAGCTATAACAGAACAACTCTGAGCAATAAAATGTTCCTTGTTGTTTTGACCAACATATCATGATGGATAAATTAGGTGAAGGTCTGTAAACAGAAACTCGCGGCTTTGAAATCAAGCTTGTGTAGATGTTTTGTTCAAGAATGTTTTGGACCTTTACGAAAGTTAAAAGTGAAACGTAAATAAAAGATGTTTTGAAACCTTTTTTTGTAAATTGTTTTAAAAATAATTTTTGCAATTAGCTTTGGTGCTGTTAATGTAGCAGAAAGTGTGTACCGTAGCAGAAAGTAAATTACAGAAAGTAAATTAAAGACGGTTTTTTGAAAAAAGCTTTTTTGAAATGTTTTTTTTAATTATTATTATTTATTTATTTATTATTTAACATTTTTTACAATTAGCTTTGGTGCTGCTAATGGAGCAGAAATTGTGTAGCCTACCATAGCTTAAAATGAGAGTTAAATGTTATACTGAAAGATATTTCGGGGGGGGAAAAAAAAAAATTATTTTTGGAGCCATGGTGAGCCAACTTTTGTTTTTTTTTCGTCAGAGAATGACTTTGAGCAACCTGCCAGTGATGTGCCTGGTTGTGTTTGTTGAAAATTGTTTTGAAAATGATTTTAGCAGTTAGCTTGGCTGCCTCTAGTGGAGCAGAAATTGTGTACCGTAGTTTTAAATGCGAGTTAAACGTGAAAGTAAATGAATGTATTTCAGCGCTACTGCTTGCTTTATAATTAGCTTTGTTTGGTTTGGAAATATGAGTTAGGTTTCCATCACAGGGCAGCAACAAGTTTCTCTTAAAACAGGAGCAATCCATTAGTGCTTTCTTCTTTTTTTGGATTAAAATTCTCTGCACTCTTATCTTTTCTCTCTCTTTTTCTCTCACACACACTCAAACGTTTAGCTTACTAAGGAATAATCGTTTTCAAATGTGTCTTATCCTTTCTGCCTTCCTGGTTTTCCCCTTCTCCTCCTTCTCCTTGTGTTTTTCTTTCTCTGCCCTCCTCTTTTCGTCGTCTTACTGTCTCCCGCTGCATCTTTATGCCATCTCTCTCACTCTGTCAGTTCTTCTCCTCTTCATCTGCTCTATCGGCCTTTATCTTCCCCTCCTCTTTCTTCTCTTTTACTGCTGCGTTTCAATCACCACTCTCTCTCTCTCTCTCTCATTCACTCACTCTCCTCGTTCGTCTTTGCTGCTGATCTCTCCTCATGTTCTCTCTCTGGCGCGAGGGCAATCTGTGACAGTAATGTTCGGAGGCGAGCAGAGAGCGGGGCGGGGGTGTTACTGCAAAAGCAGCGCATTAGCCCCGTCGTTAGCTCCATCTTTCCATCCTCGGCTGCCCCAGGCTCTGGATTACACACAACGGTCACTGAGTGACCATGTAGATGGGCGCTCATTAAAGGCTAGATCATGATGGCGCATCAGGACACAAATGTCCACACACACACACACACACACACACACACACACACACAAATACTGCAACCCACAATCTGGATTTAGAATTTAATAGTTAATGAGAATGATTTACTTAAGCGTATTTGAACCTCTGTCTTCCAAATGAGCATCATAGTTTAGTATATTACGACAAATATACTAAACTATGACGCCAGATTTAGATTTATGAGCTACATGTTTAATCAGGACCAAGGCACCAAACTGAACAAGTTGTAAAATTATTAATTAATTAATTTATTTATTTGAGCCTTAGCTTTATTGTTTATTCTACTATAATTAATTGATTAATTGATATTATTAATAAATATTATTATTACTATTTATTTATTAAAATTGACTTTACATAAATATTAATTAAAAATAAATACAAATAGCTATAAATAATTAAATAAAAACAAATAAATAAATGCTTTTTTTTTTTTTTTTGCTTTATTGGGTGTTGACTGGAATGAATTTTTTTAGCCATAGTCTTGTTGATCATATTATTTATATTATTATTTAATATGTATTTCTATTATTGATAAATATTATTATTAGTAGTAGTATAAATTAAATTAAAATGAATTAAAAATGAATATATAAAACATATACAAACAAATACATTTATGTTTGCTTTATTGGACTGATCATTTTTAAGGAGGGAGCGATGAAATGGGATCAGGGTGTGTCGCAAGCCAGATTCAAACCTGAATCTTCCATATGGACACTACTGTTCATGTTAGGTTTAACAATTTTTTTTTTTTTTGTTGTTGTTTAAATGTCACCTGTACAAGTTTCTATGATATTCACCAGTTAGAGATTTTACAAGTGTTTTGACCTTATAAAGATTAGGCAGATTGATTCCACTGAATATGTGACCCTGGAGCACAAAACCAGTCTTAATTCGCTTGGGTATATTTTTAGAAATAGCCAAAAAAACATTGTATGGGTCAAAATTATAGATTATAGGATATTAAGTAAAGATCATGTTCCATGAAGATATTTTGTAAATTTCCTAATGTAAATATATCAAAACTTAATTTTTGATTAGTAATATGCATTGCTAAGAACTTAATTTGGACAACTTTAAAGGCGATTTTCTCAGTATTTT